>NW_011967143.1:455270-569434 GCF_000949405.1 Vollenhovia emeryi
TATATGTCTATGGGTGTCTCTGGATGGATTCGAACGTGGATCTCTCTGTTCGTCCGATTACTAAGCTGCGCATATATTTAAGTCCTAATCTACAATGAGTATCGAAAATAATCTAATTGTAACTTCAAATTATCGCGAATCACGTCAAACAGCATCCTAAATTTCAAAATTCTAAAATATAACTTTTGGTAGCCATTATGTTATGTTTTAACTTTATTGTGACATCTTGTTCCGTTTGAACTGTTGTATCACGTTGCGTTATATTGCCATTGTTTGCCGAAATAAACTGAATTTATTTTGTATCTTATGCGTGAGGAACATCAGTGCTTAAAAGATAAAATTTTTTCCCAAACTCGTAAAATATAACAATATCCGATTTATAATCATTTTGTATGCACTAGCTAGATTTGCGTTCTCTCGGCGAAAGTCATCGAAGAGTCCAAATATAGTCGTGAAAAAGTCAAATTATGTTTCATTAAAAATATGAAATGATCATATGACTTTTTGTTTTGTTTAGAAACGTGCGATATAACTATACGTATTATTTTACAATGCATAACGTCTTCATTAATGAAATATTAATATTTTAGTCGTCTTTGATACGATTAACAAGGAATGAAAAATAAAATCGAATCGACGGACGTTGATGTGGGATATCTCAAGATGTTCTCGAGTATGTCACACCTGGAAGTCTCGAAGGTAGAATTCCGCGGGAGATCTCAGCCCGATTTCATTATCGGCGAGATCGCCGCGATCTGATTACGCGCCCACAACGAGGGATAATTATTTTAATTATTCCCAGCGTCCGACGACAAACGAGCTGCACCTTTACGGCGGTGCGGGCGGCGGTTCTCTGTATTGCTTTTCTTCCGTTAAATGATACCTCCTCCTCTTCCGCCTTCTCTCGTCCCCTTCGGCCTTTTTCCCTCTTCCCGACGCCTTTTCGCTATCCTCTTACGTTTCGCATAATCCATCGCCTCGGGTTAAGGTCTAAAATCCACAACCACTCTATCTTTTCCCCCTCCCCCTCGCTCCCTCTTTATTTCTTCGCTTCTCTCCCGCACGCTCTCGCTCTCCGTGGGCTCTGTCCTTCCCCTCGTCTTTCCCAGGAACGTTTTACTATCCTTTCTAATCTCTTCCTCCCTTCAACCCGCGTCGACAGAATATGAGGCTCCACCGGCGGTTCTATGTTAACTCTGTCATTTGCAAGAACGGTGGGCAAAAATGCTCCCGCGCGGCGTACGTTTCAAAGACTCGTAACGTTCCGCGTCCATCTCTCGCCACGTCCATCTCGCGCAGCCCATCCACTTTCTCATACACTCCTACGTTCTCCCTCCCTCATAAAAATCCCTTTCTCTCTCGTCCTCGATCTCTTTCCATCTGTCTTCCGCGTTAGCTTTGCGGCTGGATGAAAAAAATGAGTGGGCGGAATGGAACGGCAGGGCGGAGGGGCTGCGAGGGGGCGGAGGAGGAGGCGAAAGTGGCGCAGGAAGAGAGTGGAAACATCGTTCGCGAAAGCTTATTTCCAAGCTCCTTCGGCAAGAACGGATAGGTCTCCTTTATCACGCTCGCAATATACACCACCAAGGTAGCTGCTACTCGCAAAGGTATCCCGGATACGAGGCACGCTGCTTTTAGAAATATCGTTCCCGCTAAGCGACGACGCCCGCGACGGCGACGATGGCGACGACGGCGACGACGGCGCACTCGACGCGACGGGCGGTCGTCGCGACGCACTCGTGGGGCAACTTTTTCTCGCCCCCTGCGCCGTTGTCTCACCGCCCCGCTTTTCCCGACGCGGCAGCAAACCTCGCGCGGGAATAAACCGCGCCAGTCAAACCGTGACAGAACGATACGTCGCCGCTTTTTACGGCTTAACCGTGTTTCTGCATATTTCGCCCGCTTAGCACGTTGCATCGAATGACACGATTCCACTCCTGAATGCAATCTGCGAGTTACTTCTGCCGGGTCGAATGAAGGTCCGGCTGCGCTTGATTACGCTGGATTTATCCTCGTATTAGTCGCAAAAACGCAATATAAGATGTAACTACCCTATTCGGGGGAGGGGGGGGGGGGCTCGTTTCGTCGTGAACAAACTTGTTATATGCACTACAGATTATAAAGCTTCATTAACGCACGGCCGGAAAGCTGGGTAAACGATACGTTTAATTTCCAGGCTGGCTCTCCAAACAATGACAGCGAACTATCACGTATTCTCTCTCATTACGTCGGCACTGATTAAACAATGACGGCGGAATATCAGATTGTCTCTTTCGTCACACTGTAATAATCAATGTATCGATTACATGATGAGGAACTGATGGACGTTGGTCGGTTTCTCACAAAGAATTCGGAAGTGAGTCGATTCACCGGAAACAACAGCGGCAATCGGCAATCTCATATATGAGCCATTCGCGAGTGAATGTCAGTCGTTCAATTCGATTGCCATCTATCCGCCTATTCCCACTGAATACGCTTTGTTATTCATAGAATTACAAGCAAATGTAAAAGCGAGTATCTAGGATTTCTCGGCTCGTTGTATTGTTACTGCAGATTTATTGCATTGCCGAATGCAGTTATCGAATTACTTTTTTTATAGAGCACTAACAAAAAGCGCGTGCGAAAAGAGATTCAACGAGATTATTGCTTTATCACGCTGTAACGGAGCGCCTAGGGAATTTCGCTTTATGGGGAAATTTTTAATCCATAAGAAATACCTTTAAAAAGATTGCGTGACACTGCAATTCGCAGAACTAAGGTAACAAAACAAAAAAATTGAAGGGTGAATAAGTCAACACCACTGGCAACAGGAAAACCTCCTTTATTAGCACAACGTTTCGGCCATGGGTTCTGGCCCTTATATTTATAGAAACGTTGTGCTAATAAAGGAGGTTTTCCTGTTGCCAGTGGTGTCGACTTATTCACCCTTCAATTTAATATTTGCTGGCGGATCAATATTATACTTTTTAAAACAAAGAAACGCGTCGAAGAGACGAGATTATTATTTTATTACACTATAACAAAGTGTCTAGAAAATTTCGCTTCATGGGAAAATGTTTAATCCATAAGGAATATCTTTAAAAAGATCGCGTGACACTAGAATTCGGAGAAATAAGATAACAAAACGAAAAAAACACGTGCGAAAAAACTTCGAGGAGATTATTGTTTTATTATGCTGTAACGGAGTGCCTATAGGGCATTTCGCTTTACGAGGAAATTTTTAATCCATAAGAAATATCTTTAAAAAGATCGTGTGACACTAGAATTCGAAGAACTAAGGTAACAAAATAAAGCGTACGGCTTGATTGCATTTTGTAAAATGTATTCTGCAGTTTTAACGGGCTCTCTCTCTCGGGCATTTGGACTTTTTCGCTTAGGAATGCTCGTAAAAACTGTAATTATAGGTTTATAGCTGATTCCTCTCCTCCAGGGTGCCTCCTTACCCGGCCTTTGCCCCGGCGCGAAATAATTCCTTAATTCGTATACACGTTTCGCGAGGGATTGTTCAACAGTCTTGCTGGAGACCGACAGGAGGCCTGCCATTTTCAGCATGTTTGTCCTCGCGTAGAAAACACCCTTTTACGATTTCGTCAAGCCCTACGAATTACCGGCGGGAGTTCAGGTTTAATAGACCTTTCTGTGTGCACAAACAGCCGCACAGGCCACAAAATTACGTAGCACTGTGTTCCGTCATGTTCAAATGGAATCTTTAATGAAACGATTTCAGCGGTCGCGAATTTTCCTACACGTATAAAGCCACTACACGCGAATCGTATTTATATTTGACCCGTTCGCTGTTTATTACCGCGATCGTGCCGGTTTCCATTTCATGTCTCTCACATTACGGCGCTCCTCAGAGGAGAAAAGACGAGGAATTAAATTGCATAAAGTTGAAAAGTTCGTCGTACGTGTGTGACACACGACATTCCCGAGTGTTTTCCTGTTCGCCCTTTGCGCTGTATGATGCGTTTCCGTTGAAGATGGCGAAATAATTGAAAGACCCTCGCGCGCGGCGAAATAATTCCGGGTCGCCCTTTAAGGAAATTAGATTCGCCAGGAGAAAGTTAGGAGGCGAAAATGGAAAAAGCTGCCTGTGAAAGCTTTTGGATGTAACTGTTTAAAGCTCGCTGCTCTATGCACCGATTCACGTTTTCGTAAATCCGTTCGCGCGAATCGGACTATTGGCTTACAATTTCTTCTTTCCCCCTTTTCCTCCCTGCATATCTATTGGGCAAAGCCGCGGGGGTCAATAACACTCAATCATGCTAATTAAATTTACAATTTCATATGCACTAAGTCAATGTGCATATTTGCAGTACGCAACAACTAAATAGTCATAATTGTGACGTATTTGCAGCAATCGACGAGTTAGAAATGACGCAAATAATAAAATTAATTTGGTTGCATTGCACAAATCTCGAAACCGTTTTATTTTTCGGACGATATGAAAACGAATTTTATCTCGTTTGAATGAAAAATATCTCCTTCGCTGGGAGATATTCGATATTGATAAATTCCTTTCAGTTTATCTCATCTATTCGATATCGTTTATATTAAGCATCTATTTCAATTTTTTCACTTCTTCAAAGTTTTCGAGGCTAATACCAGCTGTTTCTTTATGTACATTTAACTTTCCAACCCGTCTATAATTTTACGATTAAAAGCGTGTGCCAAAATAAAATGTTTAAGAGATCACTGGCAATTCTACTACTACTGCGTATACAAATAATAATTCTACCACTTGTGAATTTGATAGAATTCTTGAGTTGTCGATATCCGTATTAAAAAAAATGATGATTTTACTATTGCGATTTTCTTTGATGGAATTTTAGTATAGAGAAAACTACACCGAGAGAATTCTCTCTTAAAATTTATCCTGAAAATCGTATGATCGTGAGACAACATGGCATTTCGAAGAATGTTATTAGAGCTTTTTGAAATTTTACCATGCATTGCACTAGTAATTAAACTTAGTATACATTTTGTTAGTAAAATGTATGATAAAATTTTACAAATTCTCATAAAGTTCTTCAAAGTGTCGTGTTGTTCCACGATTACATTAATTTTCAGGATAAATTTTAACAAAAAATTCTTTCCGTGTAAAAATAAAGAAATCACTGTTTAATGCGTTAAAAGATTGGAAGAATTCATTCATTTTGTTTAATGCGTTAAAAGATTGGAAGAATACATTCATTTTCAGGATAAATTTTAACAGAAAATTCTTTCCATATAAAAATAAAGAAATCACTGTTTAATGCGTTAAAAGAATGGAAGAATATGAAGGTAAGAATGCTTCAGCGATGATTAATCCACGTTTGACATTTAAACATGTACAGGGCAGCAGTGGCGGCCGTGTCTTGGCATCCGCACGGCACGTATCTAGCGTCTGTCGATCGTGCCAAGACGGTGACAGTTTGGGGCGACCATGTTTGACAGGATGTGTGATCCCGGGACAGACGATTGCTGTTTCACGCGTGAGGACCTCGCGTTTTTCACCCTAGCCGTGAAAATGAAGCGAACGCGCGCCCGCGTTGATCCCCGTGAGTGAAGCCCGCAGTGAGCGCCCCAGTGGGATAATCAAAATCATCGGTCGGTTTGACCGCGCGGGTTATAAAACCTTGTAAGGACGCAGTTTCGAAATTGTAGAGCGCAGACATCGCACTGAACAAATCTATGGCAGTGGTGTGGAACGATTGTACATAAGATTGCACTTATTGTTACTTCCAGGTTGTAAAGATTCCCCATTTAGAACGATACCCTGCGCGCCATGTGCCGCGCCGCGTCTGTCCCCAGGAAATTTAAGAAATTATCGTAGTAACTGGTGTTTTTCCGAGACTCACTAGGTGTAAGATTTCTTTTGCTAACTATAAAGGACACGGTTGCGTGTCGATTGTCTGTGCGGGAAGATTTGGTCTTGGGGTTGTAAGTGTCGATATACGATATCCATGGTGCTACGGCAAGATGTTTACACGGGTTGACGTTTGCAGGACACGCTAAAGTTATTATTTCTTTTTCTTTACGTCCCAGAGAAAGTCAATTATTATATATTGTATATCCTTTAAGAGAATCGAATCCCGTTGGCATTCGAGCGGGATAAATGATTAATATTTTTCGGAACATAGAGAGGTGAAGAGACAGTGCTAAATGGAAACGCGCTAGATTTGAATGAGATTATTTCCCCAGAATTAACTGCGCATTATTATTAGAGGCAGTGAATATTTTCAGTTTAAATGTCTGCAGCGAGAAGAAACTGGTTTAGTTTGGTTACACGTTTTAGATATATCGGAGGAATCCGAAAGATACTTTTTATAGTGCAAAATTAATTCTGAGATGGAGTAATCTTAGTTTAACTTGTGGCACTATAATTTGATTCGTCACTAGACTCTCCGACATTACAGAAACGATGTCTCAATACAAGTCTGATAGAATGGAAATCAGAATCTAGGGATTAAGCAAACAAGCACAATAACGGTACGATATTGATATTAATTAATGCCTTATGCATGATTTGTATAATTAACGTTAGGATATCATATGTCAATCGAAGTTGATCGCTATTTCCATTGATGAATGAGACGATTGGCTAATTAAAATTATTTATCTGCAATTGTTTTATTGCAAAATAAGCTATTGGATATTAAGCTTTAGGGGAAATAAGTATTTGATCGAAGAGACTTTACAAAGTGGTAATATAATCTGGATTTCTACAACATTGGACTTTCGCCATTATAATAGTTTCTTAAGTACCGTAACAACTGTTTTCAGTGATTGTTATAATTATAATTTTCGTATTGCATTAATTTTTATTATAATACATTATACACTCAGGAATAACGGATTTATTAACGCTCTTATATATTCGGTTTTATAATTAATTATCACACACAGATTTCTACTACCCGCGAGTGCTTTTGTATTTTATTATTTTTTTCACGGTACTCTTCGATCGACTGTTTGATACTTATTATAAATGTATTTGCGTAACAACGTAATATCTGGAAAACACTGGCGTGAATTAAAAATTTATGTATACTGTTCTGTGAATTAAAAATTTATGTCTACTGTTCTGTGAATTACACAATATAAATAATTAAATAATCCTTTAATGCGCTTTTATGTACCACGTTAAATCATCACATGCAATACTTTTTTATTTGCAATTTATTACTAAAACCGATTGGCTTCCAATTATCGTACAGAGAAATTGGTCATTGATTTGCATGATATTAACGGAAAATTTCATTTCTCAATATCGAGCGTTTTTCATCTTTCGGCGATGTTTTTAAAATGAGGATAAAAATCCTTTCGGGTAATGTTCCAAAGAAATAATGTCTTGTTGAAATTTTTAATGGAAAAATCATTAAATCACAAAACTCTTATCTCCACAATTTTATATGTATGTAAATACTGTAAGATTATACACTACACTTTTGTAAATTACATACTAGGTCTTTGGGAAAACCAACCGAACATTTTTATATCTAACTCTGGCAAAAAGAAATATATTGTACATTTTTCAATGAATTTTTTGCTCGAATGAGAATTTTCCGATATCACAGAATATAAAATCGCAATTCAATTTTTACTAAACTGTAAAGTACGATTGTTCAAGCCAAAAAATGCTAGCAACTTTTACATGAAACTTTCGTTGAATCGTATAGGCGAGTGTAATTTTTGGGTTAAAATATTTTTCTGTACTTCACAATTATTTCATTGCATTTCACTTAATACTGCAAACCAATGATCATGCCTCTTCGTCACTGCAACAATAACTCCTGGCTCGCGTTTCGAGCGGCCAACCGATTGCGTCCAAAGTATTGTGTATGATTTTAATACTGTACACTTACACCACATTTTCGTTTATTACGCTAACACACTGTACTCTGTATTTTCTCTGTATACAGTACTGTAACAACAGTCTTAGCCGAAATGCTAAATACGTTGTTCATATATGTAAATATATATTAAACGTTCCCTTCTTGTATTTTGTAAAAAAAACACATCACTTGTTCTCTATGTACCAATTATTCTAGTAAATCCTGATCCTTGTATAATCCTACATCTTCCGATGCATTTCAGCAACTGAGTCAACGTTTTAGTAACAACAAAATATATTGTCTACGGTAAGTAGCAAAGGTAATAATCGTACATTGATATTATATACACTTAACCCTTTGCGGTACACATTTTTCCTTTCAGCCGAGTTTTCTGAAACTTAATACTCAAGGGTTTTTTGGGATCGCTGATTACGATTCTGATGTTAGAATGACAAAATTCAAATGCAGATATTCAGGCGCCATGTTGGACCCGCCATTATGCATTTTGTACATTTAACTTGATGTGTAATCAGCAACCTGAAAAATTTCCGTACCGAGTACCGAGTTCCAGATAATTGCATTTTTCGATTGCATTTTTTGCAATTTTATTCAACCACATAAACGTCTGCGGGAATTTACTCTTATACGTCTGTTGACTGTTGTGCTGATAACATTGTAGAAACGTTCAAAATGCCTCGCATATTCATAAATGTCGAACGGGCAACACGCCATGTTCACACAAGAGTTGAAAAATGCATGGTCGTTAACGGTGGAATTTTTGTAAATTTATTATGATGTGTAAAAAATGTATCACTTGAACAATAAATATTAGAAACAGTACGTATTTCTTTCTTGTCAGTAATTTCGCAACTGTACATTCAAATAGCTCTATCTCGGAAACAGTGGGGAATGGGACATATATTCATATGAACAGTTTTGCTTAAAATAACCGATACTATCACCTCCCAGATTATTGACCTCTCCTCCTGGGACACCCTGTATAGGTTTCACCGCGCCTCAAAGGGTTAAAAGATCATGACGGACATTGCATGTAAAATAAAAGAAAACATTAACGATTATTTCGAAATATCGCGGAAATTATCAGTGTACACCGGTTTTGAAGTACCTCGAGTTTTAATAGTCACAAATTTGCCGATAGCTCTCAACCGATCGTACCGGCCCGGATCTATTTCCCGCATTATTTTTTCATTCAAGACGAGTGGCTCGTTCACCACGCCCTAATCCGGGTTTTCGCGTCTATCGTCTCTTCGATAGGTCCATGTACGATATAACGGCCGCGCGCGTACACGCGCGCACTCGCGCGAGTGTATGTATACGCGTGTGTATATCACGATCCCCTCACAGAAGCTCGCCACGGCATTGCACAGCAGCCGTGTATCTGACAGTACCTAACGTGCTTTCGAAAGCGCTCATTAGTCACTGAAATGCGGTCACGAAGTGACAACTCGCACGTGGAATATTATACGCTCCAAGAACTTGCATCGGTACTCATATCGCGGCTCGCATGCTCATGCTCGCGCCGACACATCTATCTCTTTCCTCGCCCCCCCCCCCCTCCTCACTGTCTCTCCCTCTCCCTCGTTCGCTCTCCCTCTGTCCTCCACCTCTGTTTGTAACTTTCGTATTATACACCCTTTGTCCGCGATTCGACAGTTTCGACAGTTTTGCAATGGAACGTGAGAACGCGGCAGCCCGGTCGACCGTCCGAGAGAAGCCGCTTGCAAACGACGTTAAAGTTCGATCGGCCGGCCGCATCTGGGACCACCGAAAATTTTTATCCCGCGCCGCGATGTACGCGCCGTACATCGTTTTACGTTCTACCAACGCATACAACGGTCTCAATACGTTTTTATTACCGCCGGATCCCTGGCAAAACCGCTGCGAATCCGCGTTACGCGACATTGATGGAACAGTCTCGTTCATTTTTGCGGATTAGAAAGTTTGGCAGGTCGGATACGAGAACAATGTCGTTTATTTACTCGGAGGGAGAGAGAGAAAGAGAGAGAGAGAGAGAGAGGGGGGGGGGATCATTTTCAAATAATTAATGCATCGAATTGCACGTGAAAGTTGGTATAAATCGAGCTTATACGCAATGCGTTGAGGAACCCCTTATCGCGAACGACAGTCGAAAACGGGCGGATTTTCGTTCGCCGAAGGAAATGGAGAAGTTAGAAATTATCCTCTTCATAGTTCCCGGAAATAATCATCCGCGCGCAAAATGTTACTTTCTAAAATCAACACCTTTGTAATGCATTTATTTAAGTATCGTGTTTCGCTTCCTCGTTTCTCCGATACCTAGAAGAGAAGTACCGTTTCTACGATTACAATCCGCACGTTTGCCTCACTCTTAGGCCTAACCGACGTCAAACGTCCCTGTTAACGGTCGTTCATTCCGAAGATAATGAGGAAGATGTTCGTAGGGCCCCGAGGAAAGGAAATTGTGTACGAGAGCCGAGAGAGTGACAAATTAACTCGCGCCTTGACTTCCGTGAGATTCAAATCCTTCCTCCGCTTCTCGAATAGATCCGCGCATATCACGGCGGAGGTGGAGAGCCTTACGGAAATGCCGGTCGTCAAGCAGGTACAAAGTTTAAGCGGGATATTTAACCTCCGGTGTATAAGAAACGTCTTTCTCCCGCTGAAAAACATTTCTATGTACCTTATCAAATCGCGTGTATTTAACTTTTGATTTGCCGTGATCCGTCGAACACGTGGTTTGGTCAAAAATTGAAGACGCTGCCACGTTGCCCGTACGAAAGTCACGGATTGCGATACTTCCGAATTAAAAGAACTTTAATGCCGTAGAATCGTTTAAAGCCAACGGCACACGATACTATTTTTCCTACTGAATTGTTTACGTGAACCAATAAGGAGTGCAGAGTTTTCAGATCAGGTGACTTCAGGCTAAATCCTGATTGGCTCTCGTAAGCAATCCAGTAGGGTAAATAGTATCATGTGCCTGTTGACTTAAGTTACGGGCTCCTTCCTTTACGGATAAAAACACTCAAGGGTTGTTTCCGTTTCGGTGTTGTTAGAATATTAAGAATTTTCGATTGTAAATTTAAGATAATTGGATATGAATTCCTTCTTTCGTTTCTTTTAATAATGTGTTACTGAAAGATGGCCAAGTTAGGTCGAAACGTACAACGCGTTTCGCATTGCCGAACAAACTTTGGAAACCTAGCGATATCTTTTAATGGCTCGTGAGTAGACCGCTTACTTGTTTATAAAAGTTTTGTTCATGACGAGCGCTTGTAATATTTTTTATCCATGCGGCGGGAAGTTGAAGGGAAATTATTTATGTGAAACAGAGAATTTTACCTTCGCCGTAAGAAACTGTCGGTAGCGTGCAACTTGAAAAATCGCGGAGGAGCGTCCAATTAGGACGCTAATGTGTCGGGAAGCGACGGAAATGAAGCGGAACGAGGCTTCATCGATAATTTTCGAGGTATGCGTCAATCACCGTACCGTACTTTCAATGGAGATTGGTTATTTACCTGGAGTCTACTCATTCAGCCTTAATTAATGTAACTGTGCGTGATACCCAGATGTTTCTGAGCTAAGAATCATGATCGGCAGATTTCTTCTTAGACTATCCGAGGTAATTTATATCGACCCGCTCGAGCTTAAAGGGGAGGAGGAAAACGGACTACCGGCGATGTTAAAATCCCTCATTATCCAGGAAAATCATGATCATTATCGTATTCTATCTTTCTACTTGTCACATTAAAAGACTCAACTTATTCAATACCAGAATCGAGAAAAAAGTTTAAAGGCACATAAGAAATTTTGAATAATGAAGGCCTGCTGAATAGAAATACTCGATCTCGAGGTGCACTTATCGTGACGCAGAATATGAAATTAAAAGTATTATTCTATATGCAAATTATGAGATAAACTGATCATAAATTGAAAAAACTTTTTCTACTTAATTTGTAAAAGACCTTGAGTTACAAGTTGTCATTTTCCTTTAATTCTACTTAAAATATAACTAGATATCTTAATTATTGAATGCTTTATTAAGTACCTTTTAACAAAGTGATGATTTGTATAATATAAATTTTGTTGTCCCAACAATTACTTATATCGCCCGACATTGACATCGACGATTTTTATAAAATACACGGAGAGAATTTTATCTTAACCCTGAAAATCATGTAATCGTGGGGCAACATGGCATTTTGAAGAATTGTTTGAGAGTTTTTTAAATTTGTCATACATTTTACGAGTACAATTACTAGTAAAATTTTAGAAACCTCATAAAGTTCTTCAAGATGCCATGTTGACTCACAATTTGCTAGTAAAATGTATAGTAAAAATTTCAAGAAACTCTCATAAAGTTCTTGAAGATGCCATGTTGTCTCACAATTTACTAGTAAAATGTATGGTAAAATTTCTTCGAGTGTCGCGTTGTCCCACGATTGCACGATTTTCAGGATAAATTTTAAGAGAAAGTTCTCTCTATGTACGAACACTTTCTTCGAGCCTCCTGTATACCTCCCTCAAATGGACATTGTACCAGAAACAAAAATAATAAACTTAGCCCCGCGTAGTCTAGTACCACGTGTCAATTTATATGGGACTGAAAACGTAACGGTGACTGGCAGGCGATCGCGTCGTCAACAACGTGTTAATGATCGCAACAGCATCCGATATCCGCCGGTAGATATTGATGACTGGCGATCGACTGGGCACTCGTCATTTATGCGGAGATATGCCTGTCGAGCGATGCCCAGAACAACGGATCGGCATTTTTGTGCCGACGGATACATTTTTAATTACGAGCGGGCTGTCGCCGCTTTTTGCCGGCCTGCGCGCCGCGCAGCGCGCGGCTCACGCCCGGCCGGAGTGCGCACGAATCTTGTTTCTGCCCGGATTTCCTTTTACCACGTGCCTTTCTTGCGCATGCTATCTGCGATTATCCACGGCTCGTCATTCATGCCTGATCAATAAGCTACAGTTAATTGCCCGCGCTGCGGTAGAACGAATTATACGTCAGAGTTCGGCGTTCCAACTGGGATACGTTCGTCTGGTTTTAATTAGCGCGACGTTATATATCCGACGAATCGGATCTATTCCAAACCCGATTAAGCGGTCGTCGAGCTTTCTTGCGAATCGAGAGCTAATTTGAAATGGAAACGAAGCGCCGGCGGCTATTCCCCGCGCCTTTTTTTTTCGCGGAGCGTCCTTAAACGTATAAGTAAACGCATTATGCGGCGTTCGCGATCCGGGGATGAGTCCGCTAAACTCGGAACGATAAGGCGTGTAAACGAGCGCGCGCAATTCCGACTTGGATCTTATCAGCGATACTTGCAAATCATCCGCTTTATTTATTCGTATATACGCTGCAAGTCGGCGCGATAACGAAAGTTACATTCGATCTCGATACATCTTGCTCGACTCAACATCTGTAATGGGCTCTCTCGCGCTCAAGCTGTAGATATAAGCGCGAATAATCGATCAAAATCACCGGGAGGAATATTGGGCCGCGCGGATATCGGCCAACAGTTGCGGTAATTAGCGCATCGCTCACAGTTCAATTAACCGCGCTAGTTCTTTTTAAACGGGCGCGCCATGGCGCGCTCGTTTCTACATGTTCGCGGGAACCTGCGGAATGTCATCAATATCCATCAAGCGATCGCGACTGCCGGCCACGACGCGAGCGCGCGGCTCTCCAAATCGCCCGCGTTCAACTTCTTAGCGTCACGTCGGAGCCATTACGTTAAATTTCCCCGCATCCTCGATAATTCCTAGCCGATAATCTCTCGATCAGCCGTCTCTCTCTTCCCCCCCCCTCTCTCTCTCTCTTGTGTCACACGCACCGCGCGCGTTGCGAGTTGCGTGCGAAACGGAGCGAGAAACGGTTCGCTCGGGTATGGAGATTTCCTTTTTTTTTCCTTTAAGTTCACCCTTTTGTGGGAGCGCCTTTCAACCGTTGTGTTACATCAGCGTGATATTTCTAAAAATTCCTCGAAATTCGTGTGAGTAAACACTTAATCCACTAGGCGTTAAACCCCTTCGAGCGCTGAATTATGAAAATTTTCCTTAACGAGCAAATCTGCGGGACGAGGGCCGGGATCGAACCGAGGACCCTACCTACCATTGCTAATCGCTGATGTTAGCGCGGAGCTACGCGTCATCCCACATAGTGTACAACTATTTTTTAAGTTTGCCCTTTTATGGGAACGTTTTTCAACCGTCAGGTTGAATGTCAGCATAATGTTTCTAACACTTCCTTGAAATTCATGTGCTTAATCGTGATTAAACACTTAATCCAAGGGGCGTTAAACCCCTTCAAGCGCTGAATTATTAAAATATCCCTCAACGAGAAAATCTGCGGGACGAGGGCCGGGATCGAACCGAGGACCCTACCGTTGCTAATCACCCGTGTTAGCGCAGAGCTACCGCGTCATCCCCGCTTCGGGCTCGGAGATCCCGGTTGATCGCGGGTGACGGAAGGCGCGAGAATGAAAACTCGCGAGCATATAAGACGCCTACTCCCCCGGAGCCCTTCTTCTCTCGCTCTCCGCCGTCCGCCGGCCCGGGGATATCGATATTGAAACGTAAAAAAGATTCAATCAGTCGCGAAGTTTCAGCGCCAATCAATCACCCCTACCCGCGGCTCCTCGCCCGTTTCAGCTTTAGGACGCGAAAGCTCCCTCGCGCGCGCAGCCCGCACTGGCGCGCCTGATCGCGACGACGACGCTAAAATGGCTGTGAGGGGGGCGAGAGGCGGGAGGAGGCGAGACAGAGAGGGAGAGAGACGGCGGCGGGAGTGCGACAGGGAGCCATCGACGGGCCACGAAGGGCTCGGGGGGGGGGGGGTACAGAGGCCGCGAACGAGAGAGGAAGAATGGCGCGCGGGGCTGAGCGCGGGAGCGAGTTGGAGGACGGAGCTTTCGGGTGCACGACGGAGTCGACGCACTGGAAGCTCGCCGTGCTTGCGGCGGGAGCTTCAGTAGCCGCTCGTACGTCGACCGGAGAACCTTCCGCGTCGTTACGTTGTCCCCGTGCGCGCCGTCGTCGTCGTCGAGAGATCGCGAGGGGGCCCGCGACCCGCGCGACCCTCCGAGCCCCCCCCGCCCGAGTTCGGTGTCCGTATTTTTTCTTTTTATTTCGTAATTGCCGTCTCGTTCCAAGTTCACCGCGAACGATCCTATGAAAAATTAGAAACGCGAAAGGAACGATATATATCGAGGAATATACAGTGCAGTGAGTCTGAATCAGTGGATCGTTCCTCGTCCACGGATCTCGTCGGCGCTCGAAAGTGTTAATATGAAGGCGGATCTGTGACGGGTGAATGAGCGCGCGCGCGTGTACATGAGTGCGTAATCACGACGAGAGAGAGAGAGAGAGAGAGAGAGCATATCGAAGCATCATGCCAAGTGCCGCGAGATATCGAGGCGCGCGTTCCACCCGTTCCGCGTCGCTTCTTTGCGTCCTCCTCATCGCCGTCACCGGTAAGAAACAGAGCCGCGTAACAGTGCGATACGGTGGATTTAGCCGCTGGATTACTTCTAACTGGAGCTCTTTTAATCCCGACTCAATCCCGAGCTCGCAGCCGTTCTACGAGCACGTTCCGGAAATAATAGATAAAGAATGCTGGCCCGATGCGCCGAAAGAAATTCCTCGCAACTCGATGAAATCCCCGGCGCGATCGCACGCTCGAGTTGGCTATTTGTAAAAACAATGTGCGCCTACTGCGAAAGACGCGAATAGGGAATTAACGCTCGATAACACGCACCGGTTATAATCGTGTCCGTTAACGGGGAGAAAGAAGTGCCGGGGGGGGTGCCAATAATTTCAATATCGAAATGAATCTCATCTCAAGCGTGAATAGGTACAAAGGGCAATTTTGTGTACGAGTGAGAAGCGGAATTTTATACGGTTTCACGCAGCCCCTGCGCGAGCAAACGTAACGAAAAAAAAAAACCCAATTTACCGTGAAATGCGCACGTTTACGCAAGAGTCGCGCTTCGTCCTCTCCTCCTTCTTCTCGCGAGCAGATCCAGAGGCGTGTATACGCGCAGTTCCGAAATTGAAAAGTTCAAATGTACCTCGTAAATACGCGGTACGGGGGAGGCGCCTTCGGGAGAAACGACTCCGTTCGCATTACGCGGTCGAAATCGGAGGGCGGGTCAAACAGGTTGATTCAGGACAAGTTCCGCGGCGTTTTAAACAAAGCAAGCGCAGACTCGATCCGTTCTCCAAACACACCCGGATCACGGCCGTAAGGGTCGAAGTTGGGGAGAATGGTTATAGGGGTCTGAGTCTGGGAGGCGCGCTTCGCTTAAGGGGACTCCATAAAGCCACGGCTCAGGATTGGGAAAGAAGGTGGATACAGATAGGCGAGAGCTCCTCTTCCGTGTCGTTCGATTTCATGATCGTAGCCGAGATGTACGCTCGAGGTGCGCCGAGGGTGATCCCCGTTCGATGACCGCGCCTGCTGTCGATCCTTTCAAAAGCGGGCAGCAACGCAGCGGCCGCGATGCGCGAGGTGGGAAAAACTACCGAGGCGAACTTGTTCCACGACGAAAGATCGGTATGTCGGATCCGGTGATTCAGCCGCGATTTCCGTCCTTTTATCCGGGGCAAAACGGTCGGACGGATAGGATTAGAGCGCCTATTGTATCGACTTAACGAGGCGAAATTACGCACAGCCGACGAAAAGAAAGGCGGAACGCGTCACGTATGCGCCTCGCGCGTACATCTTCGGCTGGCCCGTGAGATATGGAGGAATTCCGGTTCGTATTACGGAGAGCGGACGGGCGGAGGCCAGGACTAACGAAGCAGACGCGGTCAACAAAGGACCTAAATGCCCCGTATCGATGCGAATTATTAACCATGCGGGGAGTTTCCTAAAAATTGAGCGGAGAGCACGGCGCGAATGCAATGGGGATTTAATGTCGTTAAGCGCGCGATTCGATTACTTTTTAAAGCGTTAACGGGAGAAAAGGCATCGATGGGAAAGTATCTCGAATCAAACTTGACGGAAACGTCGCGGGGAAGCTAAAATAAAAATCTCCCGCATCCACTATTCATCTTTTAAAGATCTTCACTTTTTTTACATAACATACAGCGACTCTTTCTCATGATTATATAAGTCACGCGAGTTTTCCTTTCCTTCAATTTCAATGGTTCATTCACGCGCACTTAGAGGGGAGTCCCCTATTATGAGACAAAAGATTATTAAATAAATAATCGTCTGTTGATCCCGCTATGAACTTATTGGAGTGAAATCTGTTTAGCAGTCACTCTCCGGCCATGGTAGACAGTGTACATATTTTATTTTGTGCCGTTAATTTTATAATCATGACTCAACGTTGTTATAATTTTTTACCGTTCAATTACATATTGCAACGACTCGATTAATTTTTAAGAATTTGTGCTTGATAAGGACCGAAACCTATGGTCGAAACGTCGTACGTTCTATATATATTTTTTAATTTATTAAACAAGTGCCAGTTAAGGTCGACTAAACTGATCCGTTGTTGTTTAGCGGAAAGTTAATCGTTAGATCGTGCAATCGGTGCAAAAAGAGATTTGTGATTGGACTTGGTCGTTGACGACTCGCTGTCTCATATTAGAAGCCTATCTCGTAACGAGAGACTGTCTCGTATTATTATCGCAGCGTTCCACGTTATCGTCGTGTTAACTTTAACGGTTGGCATATGATCGTAGCTAAAATCGAAAGTGACAATCCTGATGGGATCCAATCGTACGAGGGGACGAGGCGAATTGAAAGGACGGACGATTAATCGTACATGAAGTAACGGTATGAACTTAAATTGCAGTCAAAAGGAAACGCGTAAAACTTACTTTTACTCCAACTTCGTAATGTAGTAAACGTTAATCAAACTATACTCCGGCGCCGGAGCCATTTCGCTGAAGTGTGACAGTCGTCGGAACTATTAAGCTACGAGGAAGAAATGATTTTCTGCAAATTTACTGAATTTCTTATGTGTGCGATCTTTGCAAACCGCCGCGAGTTATTCCGCGGCGCGGAATCGTCCACTTTTTAATTTATCTGCCGAGACGGTTTGCCCGCGTACAGCTGTATGCAAATCGGAAGAAATCACGTGAGAAAAACAGCTTCCTACCGAACTAGTGGGAATATAAGAAAACTTAACCGTTTGCCAGAGGTGAAGTCTTTTAGTCGGTAGTTTGAGGAAGATTAACGAAGGACCACGCGCCGCTGGATTTAAATCATTACCGAGCCGTTTATTCATCCACGCCATTTGCCTTGAAAACGCGCTGGAAAATTAACTTTTCGCTCGCGGACCCGTGAAAAGAATCCGATATTGATTCAGAATTGCCGGCGGTCTTGATAGCCTCGGGAGGGAAATTAATGTACATACACGCGGAATGTCGAGTGCTACGCAAATACGTCTGTCGCGGCAGGACCGCGTGCGAACGGATAAGAAGGATATTAATGTGATTAATTATCTTACATCTAGTGCTGCACTATAGGTACATTTGTTCAGTCTTGTTCTTATTATGCTCGACTACAGAATCCTGAGGGGCAGGACATTTTCACGGTCCGTTTTTACAGTGACCATTATTAACTGTACGAACTTCGCTGCGTTATTTCAATCGACAAAAAGGAAAGAATATGAACGCTTACACCCAGAAAAAAAGATTTATTTAGGTCAAGCAAATGGGATACGTTGAAATCGCGTTTCTTTGAATCCACACGGAGAGAATTTTTTCTTAAAATTTATCCTGAAAATCAAGTAATCGTGGGACATAGCATTTTCAAGAATTTTATGAGTTTTTTTGAAATTTTATATAATTACTCTTATACAATTCTTCAAAATGCCACACTGTCCTATGATTACATGATTTTCGGGATAAATTTTAGACAATTCTCTCCGCGTACTAAATTTTTATTTATCTCTATTAAAACATTGGCTAGATTAGAAGAAACAAATGTAAATTCTCCTAAAGGTTCCAGTCTCAGTCAAACAATTAAAATTTAGTTACGGTAAAGAAATCATTTCTTTGAAATGAAATAAAAGCTTAAAGTCAAAATTCAAAGAAAATTTGTTTGATTTCGAAGAAACTTTTTTCTGGGCATAGGACAATCTAAGCAGTCTCAAGGTCTAACATTATACCTTGTGAACGGCAATTACCGAGTGTAGGTGGCATCAGCGTTGAGAGGAAGCGATAATTGTGATATACGTTTCGTACAATACAATGCAAGTTAATTAACATACAATGACGGTAGATATTTTCGAAAAGCTTATATCACTCCTTAATATTTGTATAGATCCTGTAACGTATCTAATTTGAAAATTAATTCAATTTTTTCCCGCAGCACAGAATACATTATATCTCGATTATAAATATTAAATTATTTAATCAAGGAAGAGAAATTTATTATCCACCGCTTAAACTTGTATTAATCCAAAATTATTGGTTCGAGAAAAGCAATTTAAGAGAACATGTTTTTATCGTGAAGACTTTACGATAATTTTATTGTCGCGTAAAGAAGCGATGTCGATGCGTTTCTAATCGCGATAGACCGCACACCGCATGGAATGCAGTCCAATCGCTTTCGATATACGTGAATTATTAAATAATTTAACACGCAGGAGTTTCTGTTGGGGTTACCATACGAATCGGAGCTAAAGTTTATAGTGATCCTCCCGCGGTGAGGACATTATATACAAAATTTATATGGGAGGCTTTTATTATAGGCGTCGCCTAGACTACTAAACACACAGCGATATAACACAATTTCCAATTATGGCAGTTATTATCGCCAAGTGATTGTAAAATTTCTTATTTAATTGCCTAATACCGATGTGACAGATTGATCAGATTGGCAGAACAACGCAGTGACCGCTTATAAGCGATGTAAATCTAGAATTGCGTTTACGGCTAATAGAGAATTTTTTAATAATACGCATGTTGTTCCATCGTTAAAAGGTCGGTTGATATACGAATCTTTAACCTGCAGAAGAGCGCCATAATGATTCGTTAAACATATATAATTTTTTATTACAATTAAACAAAATAAATGCCATTAAAATGACAATTAATTGTAATAAGTAAATTAAGTATTTTAACGATGTTTTAACACGGCCATCTCTCGATATCTGTAAAGCTACACCATGCGCAATTTGTAATGCGCGATTCGTGATTTGTGATTCGCGGAAATTCGTTGGACATTCGTTATTGTTTACCATTCGTGATTCGCAGTTTATCATTCGTACTTTGTTATTTGTCGTTTCGTTCGTGTCATAGACGTATAATATATAGACTGCGCGTTTGGCTGAAGCAGTTTACAAACTTTAGAAAGAGATAACAGTTTGGGTGATCGCCCTCTATCATTCCCCTTTCTCTTCTTACCTTTTAATTTACCCCCGCTATTTATTAGATAAAGATGAGGCGACCACTCAACTGTCAGCGATCTCGTTCTAAAGTTTAAACATGTTCTCAACACGAAAGAGGTAGGGAACGCGCAGTCTATTCTTATTATGTCTATGGTTCGTGTTAACTTGGGCAACTTTTAACCTTTACCTGTTATCGCAGGACTTGTATCATAAGTCTACAATTAGTCAAGTTTGAATATTAGTCAAGAAACCACTAGTTTCGTCATAAAACCGCACAGTTAGCGAATGCCGAATTGCGCACGGCGAATCGACGAATTTTTCCTTCACACTATTCACAAATATACGAATTACGAATCGCGCAATTACGAATTGCGCATAATGTGGCGCTAACTTAAGACATTTTATTTTTACAAGAGTTTCTAAACAATACGATACTCGAATGTACTTTGACAAGTGTTTTCTGTTTCGATGTAAAATGCATTGTTTGATTTATAAATTTTTAGTTAGTTATCATTTGATATAAAAGCAACGCATCAAATTATGCCATAAAAGTTATTTATGCAATCGCAATGATTTAAATATTAAAAAATATTATGCATACTACGGCTCTAATGAACTTTGTAATACCTGATTTATCGATTTATCCAGAATACCCAGAACAAATGAAATTTTTGTTCTTAAAGAATGCAATTACGTTCTACAACTTTTTCCGATTTTGTACGCGCGTGAAATAAATATGTTTTGCTCATAAATATCTAAGTAAATTAAAAATTGTACATACATATATAAAAGAAAATGAATGTACATAAACCTTATACGAGATATAAAACTTTTATATTCCTGTTATTTCATGACTGTATTAGAAGATTCTTCACAGTCTGAGAAATAATTCCTTCTTGCTGTTTAATGCATTCGCAATTTGTCGGGCCACTTGCGTCACGCATGGGGCAGTCGCGGTGATAACTTTGCGGTTTAATAATTAAAATTGGATTGGGATGAAAAAGGCTCCCTTTTATCGTGGGGCGTACCTGACGCCTCCTGTCCGATTTTCGCGGCGGCATAATTAAAGTGTCACACGAGAAGTAATGTTGATAGGGTGTAAAAGTAAGAAGGCCAAAGTAACGGATGCATGCCTTTGTTCTTTAGCATTGGAGACGGCGGCGGCGCGAGGGGGCAGGGCGGATTTAGCTGTGAGAAATTAAGCAATTAAGCCGCGTATTTTACTACTGGAGATCCGAGGTTCAACCAACTAGTCTTCCGATCTAGACTCGCTTCGCTGAAACCGTGAGGACGTATATCTGCGGTATTAAGATATCGCGTAACTGTTTCTGAAAAGGAACAGCGATAAAACAGGTGTGAGGTGAACGGCGGAATTAAACATTAACACCGCGCACTGTAATAATTTTATAGTCGACAGCTTACATGATTATAATTAGATTATTTTTGAGGTCTACTGAAAATGTCAACCGATTGTTAACAGGGTGATATGACATAAAGAAATATAATAATAAGTATATTACTTTTTGTTCCTTTGGATTATTTCGCATCGAGGATTACTTCGTGAGCGACATAATTTATATTAATTTTTATTAGTTATACATTTTCGCTAATTGCGATACCGTTTCTTCTTGAACGAAAAATGATTTCGTCCGTTAAAAGCTTAATAAACTCCTCGTTCGATAGTTAATATCTGCTTTAATTATATCGTATAAAAGCAATTCAAACGCGAATGAAACTTTATATCACGTTCATGAAATGGACGTACCGTATAATTCATGTCGCATACTTTTCACCCTTTATGCTACAATCAGGTTAATAATTCATTGACAAATATGTAATACAATTAGTCTCGCGCGCAGGTAACGTCAGAAATAAAAAATCCGATCTAAAAATTATTACAACGCTGGGTAAGATATTTGTCGCGATGTCAGATGAATCAGAAGCGTACGTCGAAATGTAAAATGTTGAGGAAAATAAGGAGGTACGTTAGCAACTTGCGGAGATTCCTGACGCGGCTTATTAAAGGTCCGATCGTAAATGGGTTTAATGAGACTATTAATGAATTTATTGAACAACAGTTAATGTCTTCTTTGGTTAGCGTATTTAGATGCCGTTTTAAAAGCCACATAAACTCGCGCATGTACTTGTAACGATGTTTGGAAACACGTTGATAATGTTATATTGACGGCCGTTTGATTGACGCGATAAGTTTATTACAATTGAACTTGATCGCGTTTTTTAGTTTCTCTCGACAACTGTGTTGTTGCGACACCGCATAGGCGCGTAGAAAAAAAAACGACAAGCTATAAAAGGAGATAATAAAGTTATACGAAACTAAAGATATTGTAGCAAAGTACGTAGAAGTTTGAGGCAAAATCGGAGAACCGATCGTAATTAAATCTTTTATTGCTGATGATATCGAAGCTCCGATTATTGATAATTTCTCCGAACAATATTTAACATCATCTTTAATTATAGCATGAGAGCACTTTGAACATAATTAATGAATTTAATGCAGAGAACGTGATTGTTATGAGGTATAAGCAAAGAAAAAGAACTTCTTAATTATCGTATAATTTAGGTAACTTACATTCATCACAAATAATTTGATGTTATCAAAAATATGTGCATATACTTTTTATTTCAATTAGTTAACGAGAAAAACACGCGAATATTAAATTATTAAGTTCTTTGTGACGACATAATTAAAGATTTAATATGTGTCGTATTATTCCCTTTTGTTTTTAACTTGAAAAATCAGTTTCAGGGTAATATTGTTACACGTACATATTATTATATAACACATGTAACACAGGTACAAAGTAAAAATTCGCAAAGCGAATTTAGTTACGGAAGTTAATTAAAAAAAAATTAGAAGCGCAGACAGAGAAGCATAGTGACATTTCGAGCAAACTGTTGAACGAGTAGTTATAAGTAAACTGATTATCGAAATTCTTCGAAACGATTGTTAATAAGTTCCCCGAGTAACGTTTTAATGTCTTCCTGATCATCGTATGAAAGCACCGTAATGCTAATTATGAGTTCCATCGTGAAATGTAAATTTACAGAATGTACATACAAGCGATACATTCTCAATTTTGTACCGATATACAAATGAAAAATTTACGAGTAATACACTTACTGTGAGTGGGATTCGAAGTCAAATCTTAATTTTCATATTTTGTTTTAATTTAGTTCCTACATTTCGATAAAGAATATTTCGATAATTATGTCATTAAGATCGCGATAGGTATATTCGAGAAAATCCTGCAATTTTCATTCTTAAATCACGACGTGAGAGCATTATCATGTTTCAGGACCAATTATGGATTCACACGATGTAAGAAACGTGCTTTATCTTTTTGCTAATTTCGTTCGCGAATACAAAGTACGAGATTAGCGGTCTGTTTTCACATTTCATTTATTTTATGTACAAGCATGTTAACTTAGCATGAAAGCCGTTTCGCCTCAGTAATCCTTCGACATCTCTCTGGAGATTTAAATTATCATATATTTCATTTTTCGTACTTATCTACATTTCTAGCGCAACACGCTTGCCGTCAAGAATATTACTCCGCGCGGAGCCCTTATCTGCAAATTATTTTTATCTTTGCCGTCGGTTGCGTTTACGTGTGTGTCTCTCTGTGTGTGTGTGTATACGTGGTCGATGAGAAAGTGAATTCGTACCGAATGCGCGAAATACAGGTGCAACGCACAATGTGCTCGGACTGATTTATCGCGGGCGCAGCGGCGGCGATAAGAGCGCGTCTCTCGTAAAATAATACTCCCTCGACCCTCATTATGCGAGAATAACGTTGACGGAAGGAAGGAAGAGAATAACGAAGAAAGTTAGCGTTTGTATTAAACTTTTGATAAAATGCCTCGCAGTGTACGGAACCGGCGCGAGCAATTCGCTCCGTCAAAAAGGATCTCGCCGCCTATCCAAACAAGGGCGCCACGACAGAGTGCGTTTCTGCCATTCTTATGAGAAAATTCTTCGTGATTTTGCGACAAGTGCCTCGTATATATAATGCTTTGAAATAAGAGCCCTCTGAGAGAAATTTACAATATTTATCTATCTATCTGCAGAACTAAGAATTCAGAGATGCAAAATTAATCCTTATTTCATTCTGATCAATTGATTACCGAAATGATAACGTTTCTTCATCAAAAGTTTTATGATATTGCAAATTGTTTATAATTGTTTCATTTCACAAGAGTCATTTTTTGGAAGACAGTCTATTGTCCTCTGTTTGAAACTAACTTTTTGTTTAGCGTTTTGCGGTTTCAACACTCAAGTGTCTTACTAACGCAGGTAGATTTCTAGAAGTTGCAACAAAAATATAGCATTATTTTTTGTATCTGTTAGAAAATCGTTTGCAGCCTGCAAAATTTATAGCAGCAACATTCTAGCTATACCTTCTGGAAAGTTTAGGTTTCCCGACTAAATATTAATCATTCACATGGTATAAACATGAATTTCGGTACCATAGCTAGAACAATCTTCGTAAGAAACATAACTGTTTATATACCACAACCAAACATTATAATGGGCGCCACAGAAAGACTTTCTTCCCAACATTCGCCAACAGTTGAGATAAAAATTCTGTTATTTAAAACAATAAAATTCATAAGGCTCTGACGTGCAATCACGAATCGAAGGAATAAAGGATATAAGAGCCAAGACAGGATATTACTGTCTAAATGATTTTAATTATTTTAAATTCATTGCAAAAAAAACTTGACCTCAGCCACGGTCTGTTATGTAAATTGATCAAATACAAAACATATGCCATTTCGCTGTATCGGCTATTCATTTATATACTCAGTTATTTTTCCGTACCTAGAAAATTGTTGCAGTTGCAAGATCATTTTTTTTCAACCATTAACAAATACGCGAAGAAAACACGTCTCCTATTTTCAAATTAGTCTACACAAAATCGTCGTTTATATCTATTTTCTGATCATCGCAGCTGGATAACGACAATCCTAAGGATAAAGCTTATATACTTATACGTAAAAAGTTTCGTTTCTTGAGATTTTAGTGGGATTTGGATGGCTCCATAATCATTACAATATTATTACCGCGACGGAAACGTGTAGAGCCAGAATTCATAAATAAATATAAAGCACGGCCGTTCCAAACCGATAAGTGGCTAGAAACGGAGGATCATCAACAACACTTTCCATCCCGCCAGCCATCGAGGGTCGCAAGTAAGAGAACGGCGAAGGAGCGGTGGAGGAGAGGTGAATTGTAACAGGGACTCCGAGTGTCATAACCCCGATAAGCCCTTGCTGATTCCTACGGAACTTTAGCCACATTTGAAAGGGAATCGCCGGGATTACCATTACTTCCGGCTGAAATCCTTTTCCCAAACAGCGATATCCCTCTTTCGACGTGAGCGAGAGAGAGGAAGATAGAAAATAGTCGAAATGAAAATCGGCTCTACAAATAATCCACTTCAATTTGCAGTAAACTATTTCGGAAGGGGGTGAGACACGTTCGGAAATTGTGAAAATGGCAAAATAGAGACGGCCGAGAGTTTATCAGTAGCTGCTTTTAAGTCTAGTTTGTTATAAAATATATATATATATATATATATACGTTTATTTTTACGCATATTTCATATGCCCATGGGCCACAGTTGTCCAACAGGATTAAAATGCGCCTGTTTCGCTTGGTCATAGATGACGCGATAGCGGGAGTACGTTTCTACGTAATCTACATACGCAAAATGAACGGATTATTTACTGCGCGCAAAGAGCATTTAAAGCACACAAAGCTTTTATCGATTATCGCCAGAGCTAACGTGACTAATCTTTCGCAAATTTTTCACGATAATTTGATCAAACATTTTTTGTACTTTTGTTTAATGGTAATCTGGATAATCGATTGATGACGTGATAAAACGTATATGGCTTCGATGTTTGCTTAACGCCGGTAATGTACCTACCAATTGACGTAGCTATTATGAAATTTGTTCTCGCAATCAGTGTAGAAAAAGTTTTTTTTTTACACACGCGACACTGCGAATCAGCATTTAAAGACTTGATTAGAAATGACACGAGTTTGTAATTTGCAACTACCCGAGTTATCTACTCGAGTTACGACTTCATATTTAACGACTTAACAAATGTTGAACTTACATTCCTCTTGCTACAAGTCCTCGCGCCCCATTTATTAAGAAGTATTCAATTTACTTTTCGTTATCTCTTAATTATCCCCTTTGGCACAATTAGTTGATATTAGATTATGTATAGTACTTTCAATTTGACTTGCATGCTCGCTACTGGAGAACAAACATGCACGCATGTAAGTCTGTATACATATATGTATGTAGTTAAATTGCGATGTAGATTATATTCAGAATGAGATTAAATAATCGAAATAACCAAGTTAGACAAAGACAAGATCAAAATAATGTTGGATTTGACAAAGACAAAAATAATGTCAAACGCGACGCGATCAGTTTAGCTAAACCAACTCACAGGATTGTTCTATGTTAGTCTCGTATAATGACGCACTCACGAAATCGCAGAAACGATGAAGATGCAGAAGCGCTCGTTGGAAGAGGAAGCATCAGGAAAATAAAAGCGCGGTAACTGTTGAACAGCGGCTGACACAGAAGCTGCTTGTTTAGAGGAAAGAGAGAGGGGGGGAGGGAGAGAAGCTCGGGATGCGCGCAAGAGTACCGTCGTTTTTCACAAGTTGCTCTTTACGTTATCAGTTGTGCCATCTCGCTTAACCTTGCATCCCTCTTTGCTCTTTTGCTCTATTTTATATTTAGCTTTTATGTTAACTCGCGTAAAAGAAAATCGCCCGCTCGCGTATTTACACATTAATGGCGCGTGCTTTTTCTAATTAATTTAAATTCTAATTATACTAAGAAAAGTATTTCTTATAATAACAGAATTTTCACAATAATAAGGAATAATAATATCAAATAGAACCATACGTGTCCCAAGCAACAAAGTGTACTTATATTTTGTTAATCATAAGTAAATAGTTGGAAGAATATATTGAAACATAACTTTAAAAAAGTTACGAGTTAAATCAGGTACAATATTATATTTGAGAAGAAAACTGTCATTAAATTAAAGAAAAATCACTACGTGACTGTAGGATATCCTTTTCATTAAATTATATAAAATATTACAGGCACTCGAAGCGTGTTAATAATATCAAATTATTGTACATTCTTCGAGACACGTTCGGTTGTTTCCGAGCATATTCTAAATGTACGTTATGCTTTCGATTGGGAAAGTGTCTTGGGATAAATCCTTGATATTAAATAAAAAATGTTGGTAAGAGACTTATCTCGGAAACGATAAATATTGAAGAAAACAAAAATGGGATTGACTCTATTCTAATCTAATAATCTAATCTAATAAAAAATTCTAATCTAATAAAAAATTCTAATCTAATAAAAAGTCTAATGAAGATATCGAATTAGTTGAGAATCATGCTTATTTTGACATGCTTGGCAAACTTTCTAACACTTTATTTAAACATCATGTGACTTGGAAATTTCCTAACATAAGTTTATTACTCGAAACAGATTATATTTATCAACCTTCTGACATGTGTCCTCAGTCGCGCACTCGACTCGATTATACGAATAAGACCCGATTTCACCAAACGTCGCTTAACTTTAAGCTTGGTTTAATTCATGTTTGTCTCTTTCTAAAGTAACATTTGGAAAGGGACAAAGAACGAATTAAGCTAAGCTCAAAGTTAAACTACGTTGGTGAAACCGGGCCTGAGAGGCTAATTACAAATTATTAGACACACATTTTTCTTTTTGTTTTCCCATATAAGTATGTAAGTTCTCGTTTCATAAATTTTACAATTCACCTGTTATATTTGCCTATTGCTAGAATTGTACTATTTACATTGTTCCCGGAATCACTTCACTTCGAGTACTACACTCGGCACTTTACATTTATCTCGGACCATAAGTTTTATTTTATTATTTGACCTGAATTTCACGTGACAAAATTTTATTAAAACTTTGAATCCACATATTTTCGCCTCCAAACGAAGAATTAGTTAAATAAATTAACATCTCCTTAACAATTAACTTAAAATGCATCTTTTCTATCTCTTGTCGTGGTTTCTTATTAACCTTATGTTCGTATATTTAAATTTTATTTTAAATTCTTAATTTACGTAAGTTTTGTGTTAATTTTAACTTTATTTATCATTAACTTATCATCCGTTATGTTTTTTAAAATGTATTCGGTGCAATAATTTTATGTACTGAAGAAGACTTATTGCTGGTATAATCAAAATGTTTATATGATTTTTTTATTATTTGAGAATAAACTATTAATTAATGTAACATCTTCTATTGTCCCCTCAACGTTCTTACATTGCATTTCATATAACGAACTTAATTTTCTATTACTAGAGATTACAAAGCGCGCGCATCGCGCGCGCCGTTTACTCTTGTGCATATTGTAAATTTTAA
Organism: Vollenhovia emeryi; assembly: GCF_000949405.1. Lineage (NCBI taxonomy): Eukaryota > Metazoa > Arthropoda > Insecta > Hymenoptera > Formicidae > Vollenhovia > Vollenhovia emeryi. Next base: position 483,918 of record NW_011967143.1, read on the forward strand.
AAAACTTGTATACCCTCAAAGAAAGTATTCTATGGGCAACGTCAATTTAAAATAAAAAATAATTTATCACTCACCGATACGATTCGCAACAGCAGAGTTGTAAAACTGTAAAAATACAAATACGTACGCGATTATTATAAAATAATTAGTAAAATCGAAATTATTGTATTATTTTACATTTTTAAACGAGGTATTTATTAAAATAATATTATAGAATACTCAAAAATGTGTTTCCTTTAAATATAAATTCACAACATTTTATACGTATGCTTTTACTCGTTCGAATTATATGAATAAATAAAACAAAAACAGAAAACAGATACTTTATTTTGCACAAGTAGCAAATAATGTAAAAATGTAAAACGCTCACCTCACGATTGCTCTGCCGTTGCCCGATGCCTCCCAAGGCCTGCTCCTCCTCTCAGATTTCCTTGTTGCACTTTACACAACACTCACTCGCGAAAAGCATCGATCGCGCGAAATTTCGGGTACTCCCGTACGCGATGTGAAACGCAACGCGAACATCGGAATCCATGCATAATCTGCGGTAAAGAAGTAGTCATTAGCCCGCAACGAGATGTAATCGCGACAAAGTATCACGGTTTATTTTAGATGAGTTAGTCTCGTGAAATCTACATTGGTAAAAGCCGTCGCTTAAACGTGCAAATCATTTTTCACTACTAGTTATAGAAACTAATTAGTCGATGAACGTTACTCATCACGAGACACGGTAGTGTCTCACGCTAAGTAAAACTAGTTAAGTAATTACTGATAAACGTGTGCAAATCAATAGCGTTTTATCCCCACAGTCTTCGCGATCGCATTTTAGAAACCGATAACGCAAAAGTAATACGACACACGGAGCGACTCTATCCGCTGCCTGCCGTCCCGGCGTTCGGCGAGCGAATGATACCGCGGCGACCTTCGCGTAAACAAAGGCCCGCGTACGTTGTACGATACCGCGCCGACAGAAAAACAACGAACGTTGAGAGTTCGTTAATGTTTTTTTCTCGGCGCGGTATCGATCCGCCTACGAAATGGAAAATTCCATTCCTATATAATAATATGTCAAATTACTTTGTTCAGTGATTACATTTTGCGTATTATTCTGTGGACTTATCGGCACTGATTAAAGTAACAATTAATTCTGTTCAATCGAGAAAATGTTTCGAAACCGAAATCGTTGTTACTGAAATTCTAATTACTAACAATTTTACATCAATAGTTGATGTGTACAAATGTATTGTATATTTCACAATTGCAAATCTTTATTTATTATGACAAATTATCGGCTTATTTACTTGAATTATAATACAAATTGGTATTAAATATGTTATTAGAAGTAGCATTGTGCGCGCTGTTTGGTTTTAATTTATATTTATTCAGGATTTTCTTTACACATTATAAGATTTTCTTCATGTGGAGAAGACGTAATCCGACGGTGACACACTGTCAAAATACATATTACACGATGCATGTAATATTACAGTACAGTACAGGTTACATGATGAGAGACTCGGCATCGCGGAAAAGTGTCAATAATTAAATCTTTTTCATGCCTTTTTAAAAACAGGATTAGTTATCGTTGTATCTCATTAGAAGAATAAGAATTTCTTTCATTTTCCTTCACTCAATTATAATACATATTTAACTGCTTTTTCTGTAACGTTTTCTTTATTCTCTAATCTTCTTTAAATATATTTTCTCACGAACTGTCAAAATTCACATGCGAGGTAAAGCGTGACACGAATCTAGGAGAAAAGTAAAGCATATCGCGCTTCGAAAAAACCAATCGGCATCGCAGAAAAGAGGCCTCAATTGTTCGATATTACGCCGGTGACGTCTCTTTTTTTAGAAAGAGATTTAAAGAGTATCATACACGAAAAAAATGCTGTTGAATTAAGAAAAATTAAGTTGCTTGAATTAAACGTTAACGTCACGAGCTGCCACAATCGTAAATAATTCACTCCATTGTATTTCCTATGGATTTTAATTTTAAGCATTGAACTAAATATCCCGATTAAAGACAACTCTCTAATGTGTTTCATTCATTACTACTGATGTTGTTTCAACGAATTTATTTCAATTACACTGATCTTGTTGATACAACATCATTCTTTCCGTGTGTGAATATATGAAACGAGTTGAAAATATGTGACAAATAATCTATCGTATTATCTTCTTTATGCTCTACTGTTCAAATTATCAAAATAATATGGAAGAAAAGTGAGCTAAATGTTAAGCTAATTGCACTGCTGTATGTCGAGCAACGTATTTTAACAAGCTTTACACTTTCTGTGTCACGAAAGAACATTACACCGCGCAACTCAGCACTGTCTCATTATCGTGCGTCATTAAATGTCGACAGTATGACAGGCGCTTTTTCTCGAGTCATCTTCGCGCGCGGGCAATCGATGTAACTAAAAATAAATCTCGGTTCTAAACGCGGACGACGAAAAGCGAGATTCTTCCGCCGTTGCCTCTAGCCCCGCGATAAAACTCGAAATCTCCATTCGTCGCTTAACGGGAAACGCGCTTCGATCCTGTCCTCACCCTAGCTGCCCTTTCTCCGGTCAGGCCGGCTATGGTATCGAATCGTTGGGGATTACGTCCATCGCGATTGTCAAATTTACCTGATTGCAAATCAATACTGAATTACGACGCGCAGCAAATCATCCGGATGGCCGGTGGCTCGCTGTTTGCTGTCGGCATCTCCTTAATACGTTCTATGCTGATGAATGAGACGAGTTTTTCAATCTCTGTGATTAGTTTTATTGGCGTATGTGGAGAAAAGTCCCCTATTATGAGACAGGCTTCTAATACGAGATAGCGGAGTTTCTACTAAATTAATAGGCGTCATCTGCTGGTTCCACCATGAATTTATTGCCCTTGGAGAAACATCTGTTTAGCGGAAAATTATTTGTTAGATCGCATAATCGTTGTGAAAAGAGATTTGTGATTAAATTTGGAAACTATCTCGTATTAGAATCCTATCTCATAATAGAAGACTTTCCTCTACTCGTTTCTTTTGTGATATCATAGAAAATACAGATTACTATCGGAAGAAATTCAACTATTTGTTGGGGCAAAAGTAGGTCAAGAAAATATTATCCTAAAGTACAAATTTCCAACTTTTAATGTTGCCCATTTTGCAGTCACTAATATAAAACGATTTATTCAACGCACGAGATGATACTTTGTGTCTTCAATTTCTTATCGTATGATTGTCGAATGTGTTTGATATTAAAGAGATGCAGTGTCACGTTCATAGATACAAGCGACACTGAAACAAGTAACTTTTTACGTATTTTTAATACGGAGCTCTATGAGTGCACACCAGAAACGTGAGGATTACTTAAAAAATGGCACGGCACACATTCGCACGTGTAAGGAGATTCTTATGGATTTAGCAACTTCGCGAATGCACAGATTCACTGGTAAAATATTCCAGAGATGTATGAAAAAACTAAAGTATTCATATTCATAAGATTAAAGCGCAATAAATCATTATTTTCCATATTGAGTCCTTGTTATTTGAATCAGATATATCGGATCAGGTATTCGGTAAAAAAACAAAACGGTTGCCAGCATGCAATCCCACGCCTTTAAAATAATGCACGGTTGTTGGAAATGTGCCGCAACATGTAGGCAAAATGAAATTATTAAAAATTTTATGTTATTTTATTTTATTTAAAGTCATCTACAATTATCGATAAATATAGATAGGCTATAAATGGTTCTTGGATAAGAAATTAGTGAATTATAAAAATTAATTAAGAATGAGCACTTTTTAGTGAACAAATGTTTATTTCTTTATTATCTATGCTTGTAATAAATATATAAGATTAAATATTTAATTTTTTAATATACATTTCGTCCTCTCCCCGTAATAGATTTGTAAGATATACTGATTTTTATGTTTTTATATTGTATATTGTTGTTAATATTATTTAATACGGATACGCGATATACATTTCATATGATTTTCAGGTAATTTCAAAGTAACGGATTCGTTACCTTGAAATAAAAAATAATTTGTCTCACCGATTCGATGCGTGACAGCAGAGTTGTAGCTATTATAATTAGTAGCATGCAAATATAAAATAACCAAAAATTTTGGATAATAAAATTAAGAAGTAAATGGTCGACTTTGAGAATATAACACGGTTAACAGTACCTAAGTTAATATCTATTATTAGAATCTTTGATTCGAATAGAGTTACTTAAGATACATAATTATAAATCGGACATTTCAGCCTTGCGTCGAGCCATCATCAGCGATGTGATAATAGTTTGATTAAAGTAATTTAATATTTTCCGGCGTGCAATACGACAGTACTTTCGGGTTGGATAATCTAGTAATTGCGTAATTCTCTGTGAGGAAATCGAAGTGAATTTTGGCTAATAATCATAGTTGTTTGTACTACAACTGAAACTAAAATGACAATCCAAACTTGATTTTCTCGCGAGAATTGTATTATTTTTAGACCATCCAACCTGGAAGTACTCAGTTATACAATTGTTCGCCAGAAAATGTGAAATTATTTTGATTTAACTGCTACCGCATCGCTGAGAATGGCGCAAAGCAGAACCGAAACGCCCGGTTTACAATTATGTATCTTATTAGCAATGGAAAATTGGTATAACGTTAACTTGCGTACTGTTAACGCATTGTTTATTCAAAGCCCACTATTTACTTTACTTGTTAATACAAATGTAAGTGTTTAATTACTTCAAGCAGTTCAATGAACTCACATTACACACAAACTAAACTAAATAAATGAAATATAATAAATAAAGTTTATTCAAATTGACACGAAAATTCGAAACACGTTACAAAATATATTAAAATTCGTGAGTACTGTTGGATAAATAATCATGACCCAGAATTTTACAAAATAATTATTTATTATTCCCATGTTTTATCCTTTGACTTTTATAAATAAACGCGATTTGTCTGCTTGCACAAGTAATTGCCTCAATATATCGTAGAATTTTCAAACATTTATACAATATAGAAACATGAAAATTTAATTTTTTTAGAGAAATATTCCTCAATATGTAAACTCATACAAACACACACAAACAAACAACATATCACAACTTGATCTTCGAATTGTATTTCCTGTTTATTTCATGTCTCGAATTTTATGGCAACGTTATGTAACGATTCTTCGGGCACGTCAGTAACATCGTAAGATTTCAAGTTTATGAGCCATCTAACGAGATCTAATAAATATAATAAATATTAAAGTCAAGATATTGAAACACACCATATGAACATTTATTTTATCGTGCAATAGTTCTTTCAAAAGCAGTTAAATGTCAACTTACAAACACTTGTATGGTATTTAAATTATTAATTAATCTGTTAGTTATTCATTGCAGTAGAATTTATAAAAAATAAAACTAACTTTTGCATCGTATGTATGTGCGCTCGCGCGGATGGAAATAAATTATTTCAATAAATTTTCGAGCTATTATGCTATGCGTATGATTAGAAATTATGTTGAATTAATAAATATTCAACAATTGCTTTAAACAAATTAATTAAATATTTTCATACAACATCTAGGCCATATATGAATATTTTATGAATTGTAAATTTCACGCGATAAATATTTTCTTGCGACATAATCGATAATTTAATTTCTCTCTGGCGGCATACGAGCGGCTTATGCCACAATTATTATGAAACATATAACAATCCCTAAGGATATGATTAACCACTATTTAATAAAATAACGTCACGAGGGATTCGTGAGGGATTGATAGAAACGAATCAGAGCTGAATTATTCATTAAACATCGGTCAAGAGAAATATTAAATGCTCGTTTACACATTATTGGTTTTATTTTATCTTATTCTAAAGTATTTATTTTGGTGTAACAATATTGACGAAATATATTTCGAAATGTTTATAATTTACGACAAATAATTTTACGTTTGAATATTAATCATTTTTACAGTTGTTGCAAAATATTTGCTCGAAAATTATATAATTAATATTAGATATATTATATAATTGCAGATTTCAAATATCCAAAATCCAGGTAATAAGAGCAGCTTATAATGTTGTATAATTTCCGTATATATTATTATCAAATCTAGTATTCTATTTTCAGTGAAATTTGAATAGATGACACTACATCAATCGCACTAAATATAATGTTTAGAATTTCAATAACACGCGATGTAAATTTGCAATATAACTACAGCTTAAGATTGCAGAAACAATATAAAAATATAATTAACATTGAAATTTATTGCTGGAGTGCTATGAATTTTGTATAGATTAAAAAATTTGTTAGCACAATTGAGAGTTTTGTTTTACAGGAGAGAATTATACTTTTCAAATGCACTTTCTTTATTCTCTTACTTTAGCCCAAAGTATTGGTCAATTTCGAAACTAATATTATAACGACGACTAATTTTCTAAAATACAATCATTTATCTATGCGACAGCCTTATCGGAAACGAGAGCTTTTCGAGTGTTATCTGATGTTACACCTTGGCTTATTTAGAGGATACAACATTACAGCGTCTCGGTATCCGACGCCTGACGGGCGTGCGTTTCTAGGAAACATTCAGGAGGAAAGCTCGCGCGCGCGCGCGCGCTCGCGCGCTTGCGATGTAAGCTGTTCGTATCTATCAAATGTCCATCAAGTGAACGTAATCCTTCCCATTGCATACGAACGTAAGCTCGATCTACGATCAACGTTGAGCCCTTCGCGGCGCGGGTTTGTATAGTTACACGGATTTCTCATGACACAAATCCTTGTTTCAAATTTCGATTCCCAGATGATGATACGGGAAATCCACTTGCGAGCTTCAGTGACTTTTGATATGTATATAAAATACGGGCGGTTTAGAATTTCGACTGGACCCTTATGCACCTATCCGATAAGCTAAATTACGGCGGGAGATGAGACGTATAAGTTTACCGGCAACAGTATGTGCCGAGGATTGGGCCGGCAGATAAAGTTACATAGAATGTTCCATTCGCTGCGCACCTGCTTTAACGTACACGCGGAAATACCTGAAAATTTCCACTGTTAATCATTCGCTCGTGTTTACACGTTATTACTGTGTTTACCGCCAGCGGTGTATATCGATATTTCACCTGTCGGATAAGCTTACGCATTTTTGTCGCGCGTTGTACACGTGTGCCGTGGGCTGCTAACAACGACCGAAAAATAGTAAAACGACCATTAATCAATGTAGGTTTCTATGCTCTTGTTAAATTCATACCTTAAAGGGTAAGCAGCTAATTCTAATCTGCAATTGCCCCAACGCCGAGATATTCAACTAATAAATTATTATTATTATATGTACAATTATACATTTTCATGAAAAAGTTTGTTAGGGGATGCTGGAGTGGTTCTGTACCTCTTGCACTTTTTGCATCTGTAACTGTCAATTCGTGAAAACGTTTGTGTAATACACAAATTATGAGGCTTATGCGTACAGATGGAAAGTGTCTCACTATTCGGACTAAATGAAAGAACAGCATGGTATCATTGAACTTAAGTTTAGAAGCCTAACAAAAAATTTATTCCCTTGAAGAAGTTATAGGTTAGATAACCTACAACTTATTCGAGTGAATACATTTCTTGCTAAGCTTTCGAACTTAATTTCAATGATACCGTGCTGTTCTCTGATTTAATTCGAATAGTGGAACACTGTCGGTCTATACGCAAAAGCCACATAATTTGTATATTACACAAATGTTTTCACGAATTGACAGTTGTAGGAGTAAAAGATGCAAACGGTGTAGAATCGCTCCAGCATCCCTGGGCAGCTTGAAATTGAAAATATAAATTAAACGTAATGCAGTCGATAACAAGCGATCAGATATACTGATTAATGGTTAAGAGGAAAGCTCAAGCGTCTGACAGGAAATGATCATAAATGCACCGGTATTGCAATCAGTGTGGTACCGCGTATGGAAGGTAACGACATACATATTGTCAATTAAATGTCGAAAGATTGCCAGGAGCGGGCTGCGGTCGGCGTCTAAATATCCTGCTCGCAGCAACGTGAGAACGGTTACTCAATTATGGGATCAAACAGGGCAAGCCGCCGTCGTTCTAAATCACAATCAGGACTATCGTATAGTTGTACAGCGCCCGGCGGCGGTGGAGAAGACGTTATGGAGCCGGCCACTTCAAGTTAAGCCATTTTTCGCTAAACCAGTTTACGGTGTCAAACTTTACGCCGAGAGTTGCGCCGAATCGAGACGTGCCCCGGATCGATATCGCGAATGGTTCTGGGCAAAAGTCGGGGGGGTATGGCGATCGACGTTAGAGTTAACGTCTCGTATCGCTTTCTCTTCTACTTTATTATTATCATTATTGCGCGTTGTACAATTAATCTTTTAGACAACGAAAAATTCGTTAACAATCGGACGTCAGATCTGTTTCAACTTTTAAAAACGCCGCGGCAATGTGTTAATGGACAGTCGGCAATTATTCACAAGCTACATTACACAACACGGTTTTACATCCTTCTGTAGTTTGTTTATTTTATCGCAGCTCCTCGTAAATAGAAAAAGATAGTTTGCTTCAAGTGAATGTGTCGTGATATATGTAGTAATATAAATTCTATTGCGGACTGAAATAGTGGTGCATTAAAATTGAGAGGTGCAATTTCTGCAACACGCGAGATATGTAAACACCGTGAAAAAGGGTGAATAATCCTCTTAGAAAGGAAGGCGAGTCGGGGGGGGGGGGGGAGGAAGAGAAGAACGAAAAGTCTACTCTAGACTCTAAGTATCGATACCTTCTATTTGTCGAATAAATCAGCTTTTCGACCTTTTCCACCTAATCAATAATGCGATAAAAAGAGACTACATGGATATATCGACAAATTATTTGTTATTGGGAAAACTGTGCAATCGCGTAAGATCAAGAATCTCGGTGTAGACAGTGAGTTTTGGTAAGCAAAACGCGAGGGCGTTATCGCCTATGAAAGCTCGGATACACAACGTTTCCTGAGAAGACCGGGATGCAAATTCTCTCGCGCAGGTGTAACGATACGTGTAAATCTACGTTTCCGTGACAGAGTAGTCAGCATTAAGTGAAGAAGGATGAGCTGCAGATCGGTAAATCCGACGCCCTAATTCTTGAAAACAAGTTTCTCGACTCAAGCGCCCAAGCCTTTCGCGTGTCCTCTAATATATGACACGCGATCACGAAAGATGACATTTAAAGTGATCAAACGCCAACGCGTGAGTCGCCGATGAAGATTCATGAGAACGGCGTGCTATACATTCGAGACACGTACACGATGCCACCTCCGTGCCAGCGACATCAGCGATAAAAGAAAACGCGCATAGGAATAATCAGATCCTTTGAGTGATTAAAAAGATAATTGTCGCTGGGGGATGCTAATAAAAGTCCATGACGATGTTGTCATCAAAAATAACCCGAGGTGTTGACGATTGTAAAAATTGAGTTGCGTCTCGGAAACATCACCCGAGTGCCCTAGGGTATCGTTTTATCCTTGTTGAACATTCGGTGAACCCAACGCAGCTTTACTGATAGTCAAAGTAACCGGACAGTCTGGTTCTCTCTCTCATGAAAATCTATAAGGCGCAAGTGATTGAAGTGATGCTATTATTTTTATACACGCGAATGACATTACGCATATTTTTAAGAGAGACTCAAATTTAATTAATAGAGGAAATCCCTTATTATGAGATAGGCCCCTAATACGAAACAGCGAAGTTTCTGCTAAATTAATAGGCATCATCTGTCGGCTGTGAATTTGTTGCCCTTGGAGTGAAATCTGTTTAGTGGAAAATTGATTGTTAGGTCGTGTAATCGTTGCGAAAAAGGATTTGTAATTGAATTTGGACGTTAAAAGCCTACTATCTCACATTAGAATCCTATCTTATAATAGAGGACTTTTCTCTATAATTTTTGGAAATATAAGGAATTAAATGTGATTCTCTTGAAATGATTGCTGATGTTTGTATTGTTGTATTGGGCTTATGGACGTTTGCGCAAAGGAGATTGTTTTTATATTTTATCTCTTTTAGAAGCGACAAGCATTATGTCCCGAAAATGTAATATTCGTTAAAAAAGAGGATTCAAGTAACCAATTTTCTAATACAATATATAACTACTTTTTACTTAAATACATGCTAAAATGCACATATTTTATAATATAAAGTTTTTATAACATAGAAAAGCGTAATAAGACGATTAAAGCTAGCAAAAAAATCATGTATTTCTTTCTTACTGTACCTAATATAATAACTGTGAATCAGTGAATATTCACCGTTTTCAGTGATAATCCACTAATTGGCTTTCAGAGAGTAAATATTTAATGAAGTTTTCGGAGTCGTGTTGTTAAAAAGAAATGGACCATCTGTAGCACTACAATTTATTTTCTCTTCTAATCCTTTTTTTCTGAAAGACATAATGTGCGATCTCATTGAACGCATTAGCGTCGTTTCGTCGTGCAGTTGACTCATAATAGTGGTACCATGACTTTGTCGTTCATGAACCTGCCGTTTTCAAACCATGGAAATTAGCTGCAGGCGAAGCGTTTCGTAAAAGTCATCACGAGCCAGTGTCCCCATTTCCGCCTTGAATAATCGCGCAGCCTCCTGCGCTTCTCAAGATTCCTGGCAAGCCGAGCTTGTCGTTTGGAATTGAAAAGCTCGTTTTTTCTTTTTATGGACATCACGAGAGCCGAAAAAGCTGCATAATGGCTATATTCGGGTTTTCATTGCGTTTCACGACACAACGAAAAGTAAATTTTGCAATCTGTTTCAATGGTTGTCAAACGTATTAAACGGAGATTGCTTCTTCCGCGTTTTTCGTTTGTCGATTTTATTAAAGTAGTTATTTTTTTCGAATACAGGCAATTATTACGTCTTTTAGCGCGGAATAAAGAAAGAATTGCACATTGTAATTTACTGCAGCCAATAATACACGAACTACTTTTTTAGATTACAACTATAATATCCAGCATTAATTAAACTTTCTATATTTTTCCTATTCATTACTTGTATCGTCATTATATGGTAATCATATTGTTTTCTATTAATGTAAGAATTATATGAACGGACCAAGAAAATGTACAATTTCAATGCGAGAACAAAAAGAAAAAATATTGATTATTAAATAAGAAACGAGAACGCCAAATTTTTAAACTATTGATTTCACGTATATCACAACGTTGTATGTTTATATATGTATAGGAAAGTCCGCTATCATGAGATAGGCTTCTAATATGAGATAGCAGGTTTTCAACATCCAAATTTAATCACAAATCTTTATTCACAACGATTACACGATATAACAATGAATTTTCCACTAAACAGATTTCACCCCAAGGGCAATAAATTAATGATGAAATCAACAGATAATGCTTATTAATTTAGCAACAATTTTGCTAGCTCATATTAAGAATTTATCCATAATAGGGGACTTTCTTTTATATTTTTTGAAGCTGTGCTTGTAGAATTTGCGAACATAATATGCTCGAACGATAAAATTCTCTAAACAATACATTAATGTCTCGATACACAAAAGCTCCAATATTATCAAAGCAATGAATGAGTTTAACATCGATATACGTTCCCATTTCCAAGCAATGAAGAAATAAGTGCACTAAGATCGTAAAAGTTGTCACCCACTCGCGTTTTACGCTCTCGTTAACGTATTCGGTAATACACACTTGTATTCACGATCTCCTTTTTTCCCTGTCAAACGTTGACATCTATATTTCGGCATTTTTTTAATATTTCATACTACAGCCGAACGTACATCGCACACGATGTATGTGTGTCTCGTGACAAAAATATTCGACGTAATATTCAAATCTCCACCAGTTTTTCGGTCTATCACAACGAAAAGATTGTGAAAGCTAAAACGCGCGTCTAAACATTATTTGATGTATTAAAACGCCATGAAAAAATATTTATTAAACGTCACAAAAATTTCCACTACAGCCTCCGCGTGGTGTTATATGCGCCAAAAGATAAATCGGAATAGAAAGTCGATAAAAAAAATGTCGATGCACGTTTCCTTGACTGTGCCGTGTGATAGCTGGTTTAGGACAACGGTTACACCGCGATAGCCGGGTGAAATCGTTATTTGATTCGTTGAAACCATTCGTTTGCTATCGCGCGGCGGAAATATCGCCTTCCGTTCGGGAGTGAAAAAGAACGTTATCAAGGCTCTTGAATATACTTTTATCGATAGGAAGTTTTATTTCAAAACAATCAGGTGATAAACACTGAATTTCTGTTTCCGTTTGTAAATTTCGTTATCATTTGTGGCAAATTGTAACCATTTAATTTGCACCCGTGCTTTTTTTCGTACCATTTATTTTATCTCTTCTTTTCTACAGTTAATCCTAATCCTTTTTATATATCTCTAATTAAATTAACAAAATTAATGAACAAATATATACAAATGCAAATAAGGATTTTTCTTTTTTGTATTCCAAAAATGTATTGATATATAAAATACCAGATTTTATTAAATTTTATTATTTTTATTAAACTAGTAGATTTTTCTACTGCAATTTTTCACACAATGTGCACTGCGCGCAAAAACATTTTTGCGCAATGTTACGTGCCAAAATATTCAATATTAGCCTCGTCACAATAGTGTGCAGATATTTCTTATTCTCGTTTTATTTTACAAGTAAAATTTTCATGTTTAATATCGATGAAAGCGGATGCATTTAGAAATAGAATATAATTGTTCGCGATAAAAACGGCTACCAGCAGCATCTCTGTGCGCAAAAATTCATCCTGGCGTGTACAGCAGCGCGACTAAGAAATTTCGTTTTCGACTTACTCTGTACAATCTGGAAGACCAACGAGAGTGCCTTTGTTTCGACATCCTCTACGACACAGAAACAAAATAGAGTTTCGCTACGTCGGCGATGCGTTCTCGAGCTCGCTCGAGATCACCCCGCCGAGATGTTCAACGTGCCCATTTTCGAGCCACGGACAACAGGCAAGGGCGAGGGCCGTCGTAAAAGTCATCATCCACCCCGTCGACCAGCCCGGCCTCTTATCCTACCACCGTCCTTTCCCATTCTCGACGCTCTCGACGGATAAGACGAGCGCGCAGTTTAAAGATGAAACTCGAGTAAAGTGAATCGACCGTGCTCCAAGCTGAAAAGCTGCAGCGCCAACAAGAGCAGCAGCAGCAGTAGCAACAGCATCGTCGCCGCCGTGCGGAGCCGCGCCGGTACTGTTGTCCGTAATTTTCTGCTGTTTGCTAGATGTGCACGGAGGCAATGAATATAGACGGCCGTACCTATTCGTGAGACCTGGAGAGTAATAAAGTACTTGACCGCAGTAAAGGACCATTTTTCTTCCTACTTGTTTGCACTTCGTTATTCCGCGGCGCCTCACGCACAGCAACGATGACGGCTAACTAAGTGCGATTGCGGAATAATGCCTGTGTCTACGCAGAGTAGACTCGCAACGTTGGTTGTTGCGCTTTTGCTTTAGTACTGTGCATTTGTGCACCGCGGTTTGCGCGCAGGGAGTAAAATTTATACAATTAAAACACGAATCTTATGTTACCGTGGCGGTCGATTACTACGTATTCTAATGGACGAAAAGCACATAGAAACTCGATGTGCAATTGTGTTCGCAATAATGACGTGTAATATCGCGGGGTAGTGCAGCGCGGTTTGGGAAAAGAGAGAATTTGACTGTGACGGTAAGAAAAGGTGGTTGAGGGGGATCCTGCACGCGGTCAATATTTAATATGAGCAATATGATAATCTCCCATAAACAATCAATGACAACTCAATAAAATATCGTTCGATTAAAAAGTGAACGCGCCGTAATATTCCGAAAAGAAAATGTCTTGAGAGCTGGTAGCCGCGTATATCGTCGACGAGGAAGGCTACGATATAATTACGTATGCTCAGGCCGCCGACGAAACTCGTTCTAACAATTTTCAATTTCCTCATGCCGCATGAGTACCTCGCCCTCGCACTTATACCTCCGTACGTTCGCATAAGTGCGTGGCGAAGGAACGTAGTTAGCTTGCGACCTTCATACCGCAACTTCCGCAGTACGCGTCCATGCGCTCGTCTACTTCGTTATGTAATCGCGACCGACGAATGCAATCATACGCTCGGACGCCACAGCTCCATTTCAAAGAAAATTAAGGAGAAGACATACGTTCCTTGTTACAAAGCTGCAATGGAAATTCTGTACGTGCATGCCAGCAACGTAGGCGACCGGAGTAACTACTGACAGTGTTCCTAATTATTTGATTGAACGCGGCGGAAAGATTGGCGATTAACTTTACTCCTTGGAAAAGAGAAATTAACTTTGTCGCGAGAATTAGTGTTGTCTCGGCTGGACTATTATCATATTATCCGAAAGTTCAAATAAATGAGCGAGCAACACCAGAGGACATGAGAATAGCGGATTGAATAGAGAAAAGTTCCCTATTACGAGACTTCTAATGCGAGATAGTAGGCTTCAACATCTAAATTTAATTACAAATCTCTTTTCGCAACGTTTGCACGATCCAACAATAAATTTTCCACTAAACGCATTTTGCTTCAAGGGCAATAAATTCACGGGGGAACCAACAGATGATGTCTATTAATTTAGCAGAAACCCTGCTACATTCAGAAAAAAAGATTTATTTAGGTTAAACAAATGAGATACGTTGAAATCATGTGTCTATGACACTTTTGCTAAAACATTTGCTAGATTTGAAGAAATAGATAGGAATTCTCTTAGAGATTCCAGTTTTAATTGAATAAAATTTTGGTTAAGGTAAAGAAATCATTTCTTTGAAATTAAATAAAAGTAAGATCAAAATTCGAAGAAAATTTGTCCGATTTCAAAGAAACTCTTTCTGAGAGTATCTTATACTACGAGCTTGTCTTATAATAGGGGACTTTCCTCTATAAATAACTTTTATAAAACGTTTGTAAAAACCTGAAACTTATCTTAATCTTACGACAGATGTACTCAATATTGTACATCAATAATTTACGTTAAATTATCAAAATGTTACGTTAACAATGGACAAACAGGGGAAAAACAGCAAAACTTTTTACACTGTATTATATTGTACTCTAAATCCATTCTCTACCGTTATATTCATCTAATATTATCTCCGTTTTATTTCACTAACGGTTTCGTTAACAACGAAGAATGTCTAGGTAGTCATTTGCCAGATGGCTTTCCCTTTTTACATAAAGATAAGGCATATTATTCCTATATCTTATTTCCATGCATGCTATTTCTATAAATTCTCGTACAACACTGTTGCTTAATTGCGAATACTAACAGCTAAACCGAGAAGGCTGCGATTATCGCAATGTGGAAGCACTTCACATGGTTTTTACTATAAACGATTGGGGATTAAATTGAACTTCAGGCGATAAACACGGAATCTTATTTTTCATTTGATTTCCGATAAATTTCAGCTTAATAAAGTCTCCAGCTGATTATTACTTATTCAGATGTTTAATATTCAGAATTGTGAAAAAGTGCCTTCGCTAAATTTCAATTATTAATTCAGGAAGAAAGTTAAAGGTCCGCAACAGAAAGTCCCGCGTTGCTATATTCAAGTACTTTGTATAATTTGAACGCTAATTTATACATGAAGTCTTACGATATTGAATTATTTCCATTGTAATCCATGCATTCGAAAAAGGGCGGGAGGCATTTCTCCCATTTTACAGACTTTACAAGTTGCAGGAATTTTCCATGTTGTAACTTGGGTCGCAGCTTTACATTAATTTATAGAAAATGGCGTGAATTAGATTTCGAAGACCCTGGAAAAGTCTGGCGGCTATGGAAACAGCGTTTTAGAATTGCTCGGATTAACAAGATTGTATTGTATCACGCAATTTCGCCTCACACCTTGCAACAATCCGCGCTATATATCCCAGATTACTCGCACTCTATCGGCGTCAGAAGAGATACGTTTAATTAAAAAACATGCCTCGCGTGCGGAATGTGTGCCTATATGAATGTACGAGCGACACGGAGAAGATACTCACGAAAGCAATCGCACAGTGCTTGCCGAGCCATCGTGTCGTCCTAATTTCGCACGTGACAATTAAACGATATTCGTCGGCCGCGCCGCCGACGTGAAAATTGCTCAGCCAGATGCATCGTTGTCTCTCCTTTTTTTGTTCCACTGTCCACCGTCCGCGGATTTCGGCTTCAAGCAAAACAAAATCGATCCTACGGTATTTCAATTAAAGTTCTCGTACGATACGCGTCGCTACGACAAAGTAATGATTAATTACCCTGTTTTATTGGTATGTTTGATTTTGCGACGGGTCTCCCGAAAGTTTCGTTCGGATGAACAAATTTTGTCTCGATAGAAATTGAAATGCAACGGGTGGGTGGATAAAATACACAGCAAGTATTTTCGCCTTTAAATTTAAAAAAATATTAAATAGTTGGTGTTGTATGATAAAGAAAGGGGGAGATAGAGAGAATATGATTTTAAATATGATATTCATATTTAAAAATAGCGTATTGAAGGATTATGTTTAAAGAAAAATTTTTTCTCTAACAAATTATAAAGTCATTTAAGAATAAAATAAATTTGAAAATAAAATGAATATGATATTCATATTTAAAAAATAGCGTATTGAAGGATTATGTTTAAAGAAAAATTTTTTCTCTAACAAATTATAAAGTCATTTAAGAATAAAATAAATTTGAAAATAAAATAAAAAATATGAATTATATAGTTTGCCCGTGTCAAAATAGTAATATATAATAAATTGATGCAATTTATTCTATTACAGTCTATTACAGTCAGAAAAACATAAAGAAGATATTTAAAATTTAAGTAAAGCTAGTATATAACGATTAATTTTAGTGGAAAGACTATAAGCGCCTTTAACTTATTCATTTTTAACTTCGTCGACGACTGAAAGTTTCCCGTAAATCTGTTTATGGAAGTACGGCTTTGTCAGTGGTTATAAACGAGCATTATTTTAATTGAATCTGTAAGCGCAACCTGAATCCACAATGTGCCATTTTGAGTTTTATAACGTACTAATTAATAAAGTTAGCGGTTAATAATTTTGTTGCAATCATGTAATTTTTAATTAATAATATTACACGCTATTGATATTATTTATTTCCACTCACAGTTTCTCATTGGACTGTGGATTTTATCACCATTAATATCAAAACGATAGAGGTTTTTCGTTTCGCGGAATTCATATTTATCTCAATTTGAAAAAAAGGTCGCTTTTTCAACAATAAAAGTAATCAACAAACGTTATATTTTGAGAGAATTTAAATAATAATGTCCTGCGTAACTTGAATCGACGTAAACAATAGATTTTTATGAACATATTGGTTTAATCCAGGGTTACGCTATAAGGATATATCGAGCTAGTACCTCGTTTACTTAACGAATAAACAAAAATGCGCGATTACATTACGTTCTTGAAGTAATACCAAGGAAGGAATTTTTGGTTTTCGTGATTTACGATGAAATTGTGAAAGCTGAAAAGTTAACCGCACTTTTTAATCGTATTCTTCGTCGTACCTGCGCCCAAATTTCGCGCGATTTTGCACGCTTGAAATAAATTCTATCACATAAATTGAATATAAATTGCTCAAAGACAATTTAAACATTAGCTTGTAATTCAGACGCAACGTTTGAAAGCAATTTTCGCTTGGAAAATTCGAATTGCTTTTACAAAATTTGCATCGCATCGTGTATTTGCGTTGCGCTACGTAGTTCGTATGGCACTTTCTATTCCGTAATCCATTTATTACGCGCTACTCTCTTTAACATTAACAAAAATTGCAACGTTGTTAAATATGTGCAAATATTCTTATTTTTACATTATAAAAACCGCTAATATAGGCTAATAAATAATATACATAAATAAAAAATGTTAAAAGTACTCTCCAAAGTACAATTTAAAATCCTTTCTCAACTAACGCTTTTATAGTATTTTAATAAAAAATATAATACTTATTTTTATAATAGTTTAGTCAGAGAAGGCACTGAGAACAGAGAAGGCACTGAACAATTACTAGAGTTCGGTAATTGAATTATTAGAAATTACTGATGTACAGTAATTTTCTAGTAATTATTCCGCTTACATTTCTATAAGGATATGTTTGATAAGTTGAGAAAATTTGATAATACATTCTCTTATGAGAAATGCTTAGAAATGAAATTGTACATGTCGAAAGTATTAATTCTTGTAATGAACCACTTAGACGAAATGGGTTCCACGCGCAAAAGAGACAGGAGAAGCGCAAGACTTCCGAGAAATTACAGAGCCAACATCTAACATAATTATTCGTCATTATTACACAGAAAACTATATAGGACTTGCAAAGTACGTTAACGCGCAAAGGGTTAAATTAGCTAATCCCTTCAAAATTAAAGCGTGCAGCGAAATGTTTCGGGAGTGGTGCAAAATGTGTCTTAGGATAGTAAATACAAGGCGGGATGGCGAAAACGCGACGCCAAGCGACCCGTCGTACCGATACCTGACATGTAAAGTAATGCTGCGAGCGCGAGCGAAGCGCGTCACGTCACGAAGCGTGGGTACCGGAATGCCGTGGGTTACGATGATTCGCCGGGGCTCATTAAGGCGGGCCCCGGAAAAGTCCCAAGCCGGAGCCGCGAGGATTTGAGCTGCGTGAAACGATAAATAAAGGGTGCTGAGAGAGATCTAAGACCAGGAAGCGTGCGCTTTCTGCCACTCGAATGCGGAACCGCGGTACGTATCGGCGCGCGGCATATCGCGGGATATCGGTACCGCGGTAGAAAAACGTGAACGCGACTCGCGATGGAACGTGGAATAAAATCATTAGGCCGAGACGACGATCGAAAGAAGTTACATCCATCGTCCGCTATTGCCGCGCGGCGGCTCTTAATTTTGCTTCCGTCTGCCGCTTTGGCGAGCGGCGGATATTCCCGCGAGACAAATGCTCTAATATTGTATGAAAGCTGCGCGGAGAAAAAGGTTGTTACGTTACTACAAGTTACTACTTGCGAGGGAACACCGATAATTGTTTCTTGAATGCCGTTACACGAAGGCTGGAGCAAATGACCTCGAATAATAACAAATAGCCGTATATTTCGACTGGATATTTGTTTTACAGCAATATCGAAAAAATTGTTAAAAACCGACACGCCCGTCACAAAGTCTAAAAATTGTTTTTTTTTTCAAGAGTCATTTTACTCTCTCCAAAAATGTTTTTGTTCGCAAAGCAAAAAGTGATTATTTATTTCGTTGGGACTAGATGAGATTTGTATAAAGATATTTTGAATGGATTGCCGAATTTTCTCTCGTCAGCGGAAAAAATTCATACTAAAAAATAGTTTCGCAGCAACATATAAAACGATGTTTCATTTTTTTTCCCGAATACCCGAATATAATAAAAACTAACAAAAAGAGCACTTTTGTGACTGCAACAATGGGGATAAAACATATGTTGCATAACGGTATGTCTCCCCTAACAGAGAAATAAAGCGGACGAATCTGTATAAATAAATTGCGCTATTTTTTTATCTTGTGAACAATTTCGCTTATTTCGTGAATATTGCGTTGGACACTACCAATTTTTATAATGCTTGTGTATTTATAGTGAATTCATATTGCGGCACACAAAGAGACCACGTTTATAAATGACATTAAAATATCTATATAAAAAAATATGTTGAAGTAAATGATCTCTCGACAGAAAAGTTATTTTATAGACACAATTTAGGTACATAATCATTTGAGGGAAAACTATATAATCTACATTTATATGTATACTATTTTACACACACACGCACACAAAAGAATTGTTTATACATAGACGTAAATATGAGTGAAGAGGAAAATTGATATTAAAACAATTTTTGCAAGCTAAAAATTGTTTAGAGACTAGGATATTTTCGTGAAAATTCTAAATATCCAGCACGAGAACAAAGAAAAACTAAACAAAACAGAAATGTTTAAAACGTTGCATTGTACGATCAAATATTTATCCTGAACGTTCCATTTGGGATACCTACAAATTTTCAACTGACTATATATATTTAATATTTTTCCTCGACACAACTATACTATCTTAAAATCCATTTCAGTCCGTTAAGTTGCTTTGAAATCCACTTTTCTCTTCCCTAATTCGCTGATGCAAGATTCCCACTGCGATTAGACTGTTCAAACACGACGTGTACGTCGCCAATTGGCGGGCGTACAAGCGTCTATAAGGTCGGCAAGCTAAAATAATTTCGCATAATAGCAAAAACACAGAACTAATACGTTCGTTAGCAGAGTAAGTGATCCGTGGAACATGCAGCATCCTGCACCGAATGAAAGTCGAAACGCCTCTGTTTCGTGTATCCAATACGCAATTAGGCTGATAGAGGTGTAATTGAAGCAAGGGAATATCAAACCCTGCCCATTTATCCGCTAGCTATCTCGCGCGTACATACATTGTTCCGCTCATTAGGCGATCAATTTTTCGAAACTAGCTTTCAGAAATTTTACCTTTGTTTATACTGTTTTTTTTTTGGTAACGGCTCAACATGTTTAACAAAATAGAATTACAACTTAATTTTAAATACATGTCATGTATTTAATTATAACACACACATAAATACAAACTGTTATGTAAGTTGCAATTAAATTGAATGAGTTAATATTATAGTTTATCAACGTTTATCTAATAAATTTAAACTTGATATTTTTTTACGAGAATATATTATTGCATTATACAGGGTGTTCTGTAATACCCGCCTCACCTCTTATTTACGGATAGAGCGGACTAGAGACCCTGACTAGAGATCGTAACGATCGTAGAAGAGAGAGACAGCCTATGTTTCTCTCTCACTCGCAGGAATTTGACGAACTCTTATGGCCAGTCTCTGATTACAGGGTCTCTAGAGCGGACTCTAGACTGACAATGAGTCGAAATGTCCTGTACCAATTTGCAATTGTCACGATAGTTAACGAGTTATTATATGGTTACGTTATAATCAGCTGTATAAATTGATCAAACATTAACATCAGTTGTACCTGCATTTTTTAAACGTCGTTCACAAAATAAGATGTATCACGTTAATATTTTTGTCTATATTACTTATTTCTTATTTATTTCATATTGTTATTACTAAATGTCGCTTATATCAAGTAGTAATATGAAATATTGATGGGGTACGCGTTAGGTGACTAGTACGCATTCGGCGACTCTTCCCTACTTGTAACTGTGAATCAGTATTCATTGTTTTCAACGCTAATCTACTGATTGACTTTTCGAGAGCAGCCTGTTACTGATGTAAATCTGGAAGAGGAAAGGAGATTTCTCTCCTTTCGTTCCAAGTTACACACGGTAGAACCTTTCTTGAAATATCATCGATAATCTGCATCGCGATGTCAAACGGATTCGACGCGCTGCGACAAGTCAGAATGTCGCTTTAAGGACGTTGTCAAGAAGAGTTACCAGTCGCGAGCGAACCAAATAAATGTCCAAGCCCTCATTCTTCTCGCGGCAGAAAACAACCGAGAAATATGTATGTACATCGATATAATCTGACGATAATCTAATTCTTCTCGTCCTGTTAACGCGGTATTGATCGAACACTGGTAAGAATTTGTATACGCGGCTCCCACGTGAATACGTAGAGAAATTGCTTCACGGATTGCCAGACCTCCCGTGTGCGAGTAAATTAAGCGCGCACTGTGAACATGTCCTCCGCAGTGACGATTGGTGCATGCAGCGTTAGGGTTTCAAACAAGTTTACGGTTTAAGGCCGCCGTGGAAGTGTGGTTCAACAATCACGCAGGTGGGAAGAGCCGGGGGAAACATGAGAATATGAGTTCATTGTTGGCCACGTAGAGACCGTAGAGACGCGTACAAGGGGATTGCACCTTATCCCCTACCACCGTTGTCAGTATAATGCGCGCCTATTGTTACATTCGCTTCCTCATAACATCGTGTGTATATGAACGTAGGATACGTATCATTCTTTTTATCGCATTCCTTTTGCCGTCTACGCCCGGCGCGATGCGAGCCCACACGAGGCTGTCCCGACGTGATTGCCAGGCGCCTTCCTCTCGGTGTCGTCCTTGCGCCTCATCTCGATTTCAGCGCGCCCCGCATCGAATACGCATCCCGCGAACGATCGCATTTTTCATCCCGGATCATTATTATTCAAGTTACTTGGCGTGCAACATAATCAAACTTTGCCTGCAATACGGATTCGGTATCGCGCTACGCCGGCGTAACTCTAGCGGGTGCATTCAATACAATCAGACCTACCGGTGAAATGGGGGAAAGGCGGCTACAGAAGTCGCCGAGGTTTTGAGAAATTGCGATCTCGTAATGCGCCGCGACCTGACTATAATTCAGCCTGACGAGTAATTCTTCTTGCAATAACACGAAGAAGTACGGTTCTTTACCGAGAAGTATGCCGGCATTGTCATTCGCTTCGCGATATTCTTGTTATCCTTCACGAAACTTTATAATTGGCTGTGCAAAATGTGTTACAAGAAAATGCCGAGTGTACTCTAATGAAAATACTCAGCAACATGCTTGATACTTATTAAATGATTATCTTTCTAAAAGTCATTATGTCGCAATGGAAGAGTAGAAAAACGTGCATTATATCGTGTACACACCCAGAAAAAAAGTTTGTTTGAAATCAAGTTTTCCTTGAATTTCGACCTAACTAGACTTTTATTTAATTTAAAAAAAAAGATTTCTTTACCTTAACCAAAATTTGATTTGTCTGAAACTAGACTTTCTAAGAGAATTTATATCTATCTCTTTAAATCTAGCAAATGTTTTAGTAGACATAAATAAAAATTCATTAGATTCAAAGAAATTATATGATTTCAACGTATCTCATTTGTTTAACTTAAATACACTTTTTTCTGGGTGCACGTGTAACAAAATATATGTACGTTTGTACGATATTATGTCTACATGTTATATTCAATGTTAATCATAATGACAATTCTAATCTCCTTGTTCACATTGTAATTTTTGCATCACACCCAGAAAAAAGCTTCGATTGAAAGCTACTAGATTTTTATCTAATAAGAAAGGAATTTCTTTACCTTAACCAAAATTTAATATTCAACGTATCTCATTCTCTCTAAAAGTCAATCAGTGGGTTATCACCGAAAACAGTGAATAGTCACTGATTTACAGTTATAAGTGTACTACTGCAATTTTCAGTGGTATATTTACAATTGCAAGTCAGTGACTATTCACTGTTTTCAGTGATAATTCGCTAATTGACTTTTAGAGAGTTTGTTTAACCTAACTAAATCCTTTTTCTGGGTGCAATCTTCATTTTAACTTTATGAACATATTTTTTCATTAAAACGTTGCATGTATATATTTAAAATACTCTCTAAAAGTCAGTGGATTACCACTGGAAAGAGTGAATACTCACTGATTCACAGTTGTAAGTATATCACTGAGACTTTCAGTGGTATTCTTATAACTGTGAATTAATGACTATTCACTGTGTATTTTCAGTGATAATCCACTGATTGACTTTTACAGAGTATTGTATTATAGAAGGGACACCGATCTCTTGTTTAATGCGACGCGGATATAAAAGAAAAACCTCGAACGTCATAAGTTTTCCTTGAAGGGACATCAGCGTGAAAGTCCACTGAAAATTGGCGAGCTGCGGGCAATGAATACAATTACGAGATGGAATATTTTCTCAGGGAAATAAAAGGAATGAATGTTACACGCTCTATGCCGTACATCGCGCGGCTATATCTTCAATTTGAACTTATCTGAAAGATACGGGCCTAGCCTCTTCCATTAAATCGGAAAACGGTATGGTGGTAATCTCGCCGCCAGTTTCAAGATAGCACCCGCCTCGAGAGCGCCGCGATATCAGTTCTGTGTGACTAGAATCAGTTTGCCCGGGATTCCCAGCGCCCGCGGCCAGTTGCATTACGCGAGAAGCTTCCAAGACGGCTCGCGATACATCGAATGCCGCGGCGGTATATCGACGAATTCACCACGCTCGGGGAGTTTGAAATCGACAAATTTCGCCGACGCCCGCCGCCCTGATTCACTTCCTCCCCAGCGACGCGAGCGAAAGAAAGAGAGAGAGAGAGAGAGAGAGAGAGAGAGAGAGAGAGAGAGAGAGAGAGAGAAGCCCGAGCCAGAGCGGAGTAAATCACAGCCGTACACAAACATGCCGCACATACTTCTAAAGTTAAGCTTGCCGAACGGGGGTTTCGGGCGAGTCGGGGCGAAGGATGATGCCGACGGGTGGAAGCGTCGATGCGCGAACGAGAAGACAACGTGAAATTGGAAAATCCATTGTGGCGCACCGCCACCCAAGCGCGCGCGCGCGCACACACACCCGTGCCACACGTCTCCGCGTTTCAAATCACATATCTCCACGTGCGCGGAGATTTGTTATATAAAACGTATATGTGGCACGTAAATGTATGCGCCCGAGTCCATTCGCTCGCACCGCTCGCGATTTGTACGGTTATAGATAAGAATTTTTCCCGTCTGTGTTCCAAAAACGAAAATTCCATTATTGACCGGAGCCCAGAGGAACCCGGGGTAAGCGCGCGCGCGTTAAACTTTGGCCTCCGTCTAGAACTTTTATCTCTGGACTTGTCCTGGAAGTGTCGTTTATATCTTCGCGATTCAGCGGAGAATACGTCACTGTCGCCGATAACTGCGGATTGCGTTTCATATTCTAGTTTTCGCGTTTAATTTGGTTATTACCACGACCAAAGCCTCTAGGCGTCTGGGAGGTCATTTATCTTCGTTGCTCGCTGTTTCAAGACACTATTTCGACGGCCGAGTTAAGATGATGGAAAGTTCCGTACCAAAGGCCATTAAAAAGTTAGCGAATCTTGATAGGAAATGTTTACGTCCGTAGACGGAGACGAAGAAAGTAGTAAATGTATTCATCTGCTCTTCCTTCTGTTATGGATATTACTTTCAACTGATTCTTTTTTTTTTTTTATAAATTCACCAAGAGACGGTTGCTTCATTAATTTTCAAGTTTCAGCATTAAGACTGATTGATTCCGATCACGTTTCTCAATTAAATTTCTCACAAAAATATTTTCTCGCGCTGCCGTTGCAGCGAATTTCGCTGTTTGTTGTACATACTGTCTCGTACATACGTGCGACATATGATAAAAGTAACGCGCGGCCGACTATATTCGTGCCCTCTCATGCGCGAGCGCAAGTAAACGACGCTTCGGCGACTTTACACCTTTTCTCCAGCTCGAAAATTTTCAGCGCGAAAGAAAAAGCGGTGGAAGAGGAAGGAGGAGCGGGACGATAGTTTCGGAAGGATATCGGTCGAGTTCGCCCTCGTATTTTCCCGGGACAAATTCGACGGGCGGGAGCGCGCGGACGACGTCGGGGATGCGCGACGGGGCCGCCGTACGCAAAGCAACGCGTATCCGCTTTTCCGCACCGCCGATTTATTCGCGGCTCAACGGCAAAGCCACTTCGATCCATCCGACGGTAAAGACCTTGCTCGACCGTCCTCGTATTTGTAGACGTCTCCACGTCGTTCCGCGCTCCGCGGACTTCGTATTCCCGTTGCGACAACGCGTTACACAGCTGAAAACCGGGCGAATACGGGAAATTCATATTTGCATGTACGTGCCGCGGCGAGAAAGACGAGATGCCGGCAACTTATATATGCAGAGTCGGGATGTATTTTCGCGTAAACCTTCTCCCCCGCCGCCGAATCTTGAATATACTTCTTGAAAGTTTACACGTAATTGTGCGCTGCGCGGGGAGAGCCGAGAGGGTGAACCATTTATGAGACGTTTTACATGAATCGTTTCTTGAAATACCTTCAGCCCGGGGAAAATTCAACGTGAAATATCAATCGGGCCAATACAAATTCAACATTTTACGCTCTTATTTGCATCATGGCGCAAACCAAATAAATAACGTAAATTTACAACGATCCACTGCATTTGCAATAATCATCTCTTTTAGCTGTCGCAAATATTGATTTTGTAAATAGTGTAAATTATTAAACCATCGATTTAAGTGTATTCTAATGATGGCGCTGGAAAAGCGCGAAATACAAATTAACCCGCGAAATATACTTCATTATTCCTCGTAACACTTTTGTTATTCAAATAGAGTTAAATAGGACCGGCGTAATATAAATCAAACAATCGAGAACCTTAAGGGGATGCTGGAGCGCTTCTGCACCTTTTGCTCCTAGAACTGTCAATTCGTGAAAACATTTGTGTAATATACAGATTATGCGGCTTTTGCGTACAGACCGACTAGTTCCCACTAATCGGATTACATCAGAGAACAGCACGGTATCATTGAAATTAAGTTCAGAAGCCTAACAAGAAATCTGTTCCCTCGAACAAGTTGTAGGTCACCTAACTCATAACTTATTAAGTGAATAGATTTCTTTTTAAGCCCGATTGCACCAGCGTCGCTTAACTTTAGCTTAACTTTAGCTTAACTCTTCGTCTCTTTTTAACTGTTTTCCTTAGATGGAGACAAAGAGTGAATTAAGCGACGTTGGTGCAACCTTAGACTTCTAAACTTAGTTTCAATGATACCACGCTGTTCTCTGATTTAGTCCGAATAGTGGGACACTGTCGGTCTGCGCACAAAAGCCACATAATTTGTATATTACGCAAATGTTTCCGTGAATTGGCAGTCCTAGGAGCAAAAGGTGCAAAAAGTGCAGAATCACTCCAGCATCCCTTGTGAATTTCCGTCAGTATCAGTGGTGACAAATATTGTTTCCTTGTTTCATACTGGACGTGCTCACACACATCCGGCACAGTTCCATATTAGAGAATCTTGGCCGTTCAACCTTACCTGCTTTTATTTTTATCATACTAGACAACACAAGTGCGAGCTTCGCGCGCGCCATTTGCTCTCTCGAAAAATTCGCATGGTTTGACAGCTGCAAATAATACGACTGAAGCGACAACAATACTTCGAGACTTTCGACTATCGGCTTAACACGCCTTTTTTATGTAGGATAAAGTTACAAGATCATTGCCAATTTGTCATCTGTAAATCTGAGCCACCTTGAAACTCACTGATTCCAAACTGTACGGATAGGTGTGATTAACCGTCACTGATATATCACGAACATCACTGACACGGCACTGATACGGCACTGATACATCATGAATATGCGTAAAGGCCGAATTAGACTAGCAACTGTCGACGCGGATTGGATTGGGATTGACGATTGACGATTCCAGCCAATGAGAGTCGATTAAATCGCTGGCGGCTTTGCTCTCATTGGCTAGAAGACAATCGTTAATCGCCAATCCCAATCCAATCCAAGTCGGCAAGTGCTAGCCTGATTCGGCCTTTAGCGGACTTTATAGGTCCGAGCAAGATGTAGGTAGCCCAATAATTTAAATCTAAATTGATAAAGACTTGCTCGTTAACTGTGAATACAAATAAATAAACGAAAGGGCCAACAACGACGAGCTACACGAGGTGACAATATGAAAAAATTGTATTTGACCAATCATTTAAAAGAAACGAACGTTTCGACTATTGTAAAGTCTTCATCAGCGCAATAAAAAGAAAAATGTAAAAAAGGCATGATTAGACATTAAATAAAATATTGCAAGTGTACAGATAATATAATTTAAAATATAATTTAAATCTAATATGTGTATTCATATACCGTTTCTTCCACCTGCGCGCCGGTTTCTTTTCGTTTATTAACATAACAGTCTCGTTTAGATGGAATATTGTCGTGGGCAAATTCACGTATTTAAACGTGCAACGAATTCTAATTAGTTTTAAATGCTAAACAAACAGGTCAAAGGAAAGGCCAATAATATTAACGAGCGACAACGGATGACAAATAAATAATCAATATTATTATAAGCGAGTTAAAAAAGCGAACATTTCGACGTGACTTTGTTTTCTTCAGGACACGAAAAAATTAAGTAAATATAAATGTGCAGCGCAATTCAAAATTATAACATAGTCAATAAATATATAAAACGCGTATCTTCAGAAATTAGAGGGTGAGAGCGCACGTAAAAGTCAGACTGTTAAGAATTAAGAATAGATAGAACAATTAAAAATTATCGCAGTTAACAATCGAAAGTTTTCGCAAAACGAGTTAAGATAGCGGATGAGATCAAAGTCAGTGGTTCCAAAAAAAGAAAGAGAGCGATAGAATTAGATAGAATAGATTAAATGCCAAACTTTTCTTATTCCCCGTGATACTTGCTCTGTACTCACAGAGGCGACATGAATGTCGATAGAACAGTGAGTCGACTCGTAGTAAAGGGAATAAAGTATACGCAGCGTCGTGGGAAATTTGCACCTAGCGCCCGAACACAAATGCAGATTGACTGGCACAATGAAAGATGGGGGATAGATATTTCGTTATTACCGAGAATTACTGGAACTCATTTTCCTCCGGCGAGACAATGGTGTGATACGAAAACGCAACAATCTCCGGGGAGGAGGTTTCGGTCTACAAAGCGACTAATACGCGTAAGCGATTAAATTGCAAATATTGCATAGTCATTTCTTTCGTTCGGGGCATCCGCGTGAAAGGAAGTTGATCACAGAGTGCGCGAGGGAAAATTTCAATTGTATATTGAATACATAATACGCAATGCCTAATACGCAACGCCTAACGGGACGCGCAGCATTGCGGAAGTTAAAAATATATGAAAAAGCAATTGCGAAATTGGGCGATCTCACGGTGCGAGTCAACCTGAGAAAACGCTTTCTTTCAAAAGCGCCTCGGTGGAACGGGCATTCTTGTGTATTCGCTTTGAACTTTTACATTTGGATTCCAGCGTGTTTGGAGACTCCGAGCGATTCCGAGCCAACTCGAACAGTTCTATAGATAGAATATTCAATGGTTACGGGATATCTTCGAGCAACATACAATCTAAGCGTTTCGAGAAGTTGCAATTTATCGCTATTTTTACTCGAGCTTGCTGATGACGATTAACCGTCAGCCGTGGCTCACGAAAGCTTTAAATAGCAAATGTCAACCACTAAGATTAAAAAGTTATTGCTATCGTTGTTGGGTAGAAAAATATGTTCAGTAAACATTTTTGTACCGCTCGAATGCGTCTATTCGCATATTTCACGTGCCACGGAGAAAAACATTCTGCTTTCGACTCGCTTTCGTTCGATATATCTGCAGTGACCGGATTAATGCGCCAATTGCGTCGATTGTTTGGACACTCTTGTTCACAAGAAACCACCTCATTGCGCAATGATATCTTGCAATTGTAATTAGCCATTGATGTATTTATTTTAATCGCGCTCGCTCCAGAATTAAACGGCTTTTATTTAGTTATGCTTCCGAATCGATCATTTTAACCGGAAACTGATTAAATTACGTCACGAGAGCGCATTTAGATGCAGGAAAAAGTGGATATTTGCTTGAGGAGATAAATATCAGAGATGATAACGTGTATCATTTTAATCTTCTTTATTAATCCTGTTTTTAAAATACCTGATCATACTGTGTAAATAATTTAATTTCTTCCAGGAGTGGCGATGGAAAAGGGAATATAAGGATAAATAAATTGAGAAAGACGAGAGGGTGGAAAATTCTTGTGTGCTTGTAAGCGGCAGCATTGCAAACCCGTCCTTGTCCAGGAGAGAAAAAAATTGCACGTAATTTTGCCTTGCGGTATACATCAAAATAAATGAGATTTTTCTCGCATGTCATAACTTGCGTCCGATGAATTACGTTTGTAAAACTCGTTTGTCACAAACTTTCCTCTTACTTCTATCTCACGTGTAAATAATAATATAAGTTAAATTAAACTTTGCGACAAAAATAGACTTTGTGCCAATTAGCTAAATTTTAATATAAATGTAAAATAACATATTTAAAAAGGGACTGGAAATCAAAGAAATAAAAATCTACGCGTGACGTACGGATGATTTATTGAAAGAATTAAATTTCATTCGTTTTATTGGTCAATTAAAATTATCGTTTTTTCGATAAAATGTGGAAATGTTAATTATATTTTATATGTAATTAAAAATTGAAATGTACTGTTTGCAAATTAAGTTCTTTTTATAATAATATTATATTCATAAATGGGGGAATTTTAACGTACCTAATTATTAATAAAAGTCTGAAAAATAGAATAATAATTTATTTAAAAAAGTTGCTAAGATTCTTAAGAGAGTATTTGAAATTTTGAGGAAAAGCAGACACTGGCACGTATTGTACAATTTAGTTGAAGCACCACTAAAATCACATCTTAGAGTAATTGAAGCCATTCTCGAGAATAACGAGAAAAATGGAAACATTTTATAAAAATATGTAAGAATCAACTCAGTGTATCTCGAATAATGCATAATTTTCCTCAACTATGAATTTTTTACTAACTTGTAACAGTCGATTTTTCAGAAAAAAAGCTCAAATAAACCATTTTATCTTCGATATTATCTTATCACAAGATAAAAGCATTGATCTTGTTCTATTACTTAAAATTCGTCCAAGACGACCCATGATAGAAAAACATAGAGGCTCCAGAACATAAGTGACTTTCCAAGGTATGATGAAATATTGAAAAGATTTAGTCGCGAATTATTAATAATAATTCTTGGCACATGTCAATGAGGGAAATGAAAACAATCGAAGGTCCCTTGGGTGCGACGAGGCCAACGTACGTCGTGTACGAGAGAATGTCTGAGGACGGTGTACACTTTTATAAAGTTATAAAGTTTTTACGAGTATCGTAAGATCGTATAAAAGTTGGGAGATATTTCGAAGGTCCACGTATCACTTGTCGCTACTTGGTTTTCTTTTCTCCGGTCATGACCGATCGCTTTCCGATCGCTGTTAGTTCAAAAAGTTCCAAGATTCGCTCTGTTCACGGTCTTCCGATATTAAGCAAATCGAGTCCGTGATTTCCATTGGAAATTAAAATCGTACCGGCGCGACGCCGATACTTACGTCAATCCCAACGCTTCCATTTCCGGAATTAAAAAGAACGTCAGTGTCGCCCGCGTCAATCGTAAACGGATTGCAATGGATTACGTACAACAGAATTGCGATGAGCTAGCGATTTATGCAGCTTTGGAGGCGAATGTAAGGAGCGTTTTATGTAATGAAACTGTACGTTGCCTTAAAGGCAGCTTGTGCTCCGAGAAAAGAGCACTTGAACGCAGTGCCGTGAGGTACAATCATAATCTCTCATGTATCCTTTACCTACCACAGTTTCGCGTAGACTGATATCTTGATATAAGGCAAAGTATCTGCATTACATATTAATAGATTCATTAACAAGATTTTAGATTCATCGCGAATTCTACGGTTTCGTGAGTAATGAGGAAAATTTCTTGCCGTGAGTTCCGATCGAATCAGTGTAAATTCCGGAATATCAGCTTGTTAAATAAGTTCTGGATAGAA
Source organism: Vollenhovia emeryi (assembly GCF_000949405.1). Taxonomy (NCBI): domain Eukaryota; kingdom Metazoa; phylum Arthropoda; class Insecta; order Hymenoptera; family Formicidae; genus Vollenhovia; species Vollenhovia emeryi. The sequence continues at coordinate 515,290 of NW_011967143.1, forward strand.
AGGTGGAAAAAAAAATCCGTGCTACTTTCATTCATCTGATACGCGAGCCGATCGAAGAGTGCTCCGTGCAAGAGGTTTTTCAATGCGTATTTTCAATATCTTTTTCCCTGTCTGCATTCGCCTTTCATGAAACAATAAAAGCTCTATGGCCGGCTTTCTTTCGCGGGGATGGGTTTTTCATTTAGTTGAGTTTCGAAGGAAGAAAGGGATCTCATTTCAGAGCGCGGGCTCTTTACGCCTTTGGCTTTTCCGGCTTCATGGCCGTAAGGTATCTGGCCGTGGATATGCATAATGCGCAAAAGGTTTCCCCGAGAACTCACCACCCGCACATCGACGAACGCATAAGTAATTACGCCGCAATTAAGAGTTTAGGATTATCTCGCGAATTCAGTGCCGTATATATTTCGAAATAAACATGTTTGCGCGGCTCGTGGTAATTACGTTTTGATTTTTAAGAGTCGAGAGAGATAACGTCCAACTTTTGTTACTTTTATTTTGTGTGTGTATTACACGCGCCTTTTATTATACCTGCCATTGATCACGTCCGCATTTATATGTACATTTCGAGATCAAGACGCATAAAAGGATGCGACTTCATTAAAGGATAAAAGTAATTCTAATATGCACGTATCATTTCTTCAAAGATATTATTTTAACTTGCTTTGTTAAATAAGCGCTTTGATTTTATGTGTGGATTGTTCCAACGCAATTAATACACGAAAGCGAATACGTACATTAACTTAGGTATTAATTTATCCAGGCGTAACAAATGGAACGAAACTACCGTCACACCGGAAGCAGCCTGAATTTTCTGCATGATGATTATTTGAAACATTTCGTGTATCGATTTTGCCATTTCGCATTAACTTGTTAAGCGTATCGCGACGTACAAATATGAATTCTGTTCTTATTAGTTGATTAGACGCAACGTGTTTACACCCAGAAAAAAGCTTGAGATCGAACAAATTTTCCTTGAATTTTGACCTTACTAGACTTTTATTTAATTTCAAAGAAATGATTCCTGTGCCTTAACCAAAATTTCGTTTGATTAAGACTGAAAGTTCCCGGAGAATTCATGTCTATTTCTCCAAATCTAGCAAATGTTTTAGTACAAGTAAGATAAAAATTTAGTAGATTCCAAGAGGTATAAAGGTATCTCATTTGTTTAGCCTAACTAAATCTTTTTTCTAGGTGATCTTGCTTGCTTTGCGTACAATCGATGCAACGTTCGATGGTTCTTGCAACGTTTCGCTGTTGACGTTAGAGGAATTTATAAATTCATGAGGGGGAACGCGAACTGGCCACAAAGGACGATTTCGAATCTGCTTAAGCGTGCACTCTCGCGAGTTCTATTATTCTCGCGATAATTTAAGATGAGTCCTGATATATACGTAGTGAGTTTATGCGATGCCATTGTCTCGGGATTGCCGTTATTTATGGGAAGATTTCGCCTTCCAAAAACGGAAGGCGCACAACACGATGAGCCGCGATGCGAGTAACAATCGCGCGTTCCTCGCGAGGGCCGGTAATTAAGGATTAGCAAGGTGATTAGTGAACGCCTGGTATTTAAATCTCGGCGCAGCGATCTGCGAGAGCGCCGTTGCTGCACCCGCGCACGCTGAGGCCAAACACCTGACTATACGTAGCCCAATGCCTGAAACTTTGAGGAGCAGACGTTCCAATTACTGGTTCTAATTACGCAATGTTCGTCTAATACGCCGCGCCGGCCAAGTTCAAAACTGTGCGGTGATTAGTGATAAAGAGTCGCGCGTCTCTGCAAGTGAAAAACTTTCGCTTTGCTGAGACGGGGATATTCTATCGGAGGAAACGGGAACGCGCTTAATGACGCCTATTATAATGCGATAATTAAAACCGGCCGCACGCGAGGAAGAAACCGACACAGAAGATTACTCTCGCTCGTGCACGCGCATTCTATCCATTATGCCCGATGTCAAGGAAGTTGTCCGTATATTTTTGTTGAAATGCGCGCGATTATTTTAACGGTCGTGCGATTATTTTAATAGTCACGTCTCTCTACGAGCCCTTCCCTCTCTCTTCTTGCTCACCTAATTTCTCAATTAATTATTTTGCAAATTAATTATCGTTTAATTACTTTATTAGCACAATGACCACCGGTGGATCGAGGCATAAATAATTAATTAGAGGAGGCTACACCGAAAAACGATTAATTAATGACCAAACTTTCGCGTTAGTCCGCTGTTGCGAGCCCACGGCACGCTCGCTGGTCGCTGATCCCGCAAATTCGCGCGCCGTGCGAAATATACAATCTCTCCTCGGTTAGATTTTTCTTCTTAAGCCGAAACAATGACGGACCGCGCAGATTTCTCGCAACGCTGCTGATAAGGGCCGGAAATTTACGGTGGCGTTGTAACACGCGTCGGTAAGCACTTCTGTGTAGCGCTTTTCGGTCATACTGCTGACATTCCTCTGTATCATGTTTAATACTTTATACCGCTAAACGCCTACAGCACATATTCTACATGCATATTAATTAAGATATAACGGACCACCCAGTAAATCGCGGACGATGCGTTTATTCTCGAATAAAATAGCTTCCTATTATTAAATCGCTCGTTAGCGTCATAAATCCTCACCTTTAGGATCAGTTCTCCTTGTATTAAGAAACATTTTTTTATCGATCTTTAATGAAAACTTTATTACAACCAATTTATCTAAAGAGCAACGTCCTTCCAAACCTTCGATGAATAATGCATGGCGGCAGGGCACGTAAAGTGTATTGGAATGGTAATAAGTTCCAAACTCGATCTAAGCAAATGCGCGATAGGTGCTTAAAAGTCGACGACCGTGATGTTATTTTTCGCAAGCGTCGCCAACGGTTTTTTGGCAGGACGCCTTTCGTTCACCAATAGTAATCCGTGGAGCGAACAACGTTGATGACATTGCTAGGCTTGCAGGAAAAGTTTAAACACTTGTTTATTTAAGTTATTAAAGTAAGTAAGATGAGCGTCTTGCGCAACTTACTTTTTTCGATGGCAGAAAGGAACAAGTTCTTTGTTCAACGAAGAGATTTTACTTAGTATAAGTACGTGTATGTGTCGGTATGCACGTTGTGTACAAAAATAATAAAAAATACATTTGAAACTGCAATTATCTCTTATTTAATCTGCAAGTTTTCAATTTGCTTGTGTACATAAAATAATTAATCAAGTAACAATATGTACTCTTCTTTTGTTTAGAAAATATCTGTACTGAATTTGTCCAAAAAAACGCCCCCGTCCATTTGTAAAATAACATTAATAATAAATTAATCATATTTTCTTTCAGTTGCTGATTAAATAAGAATCGCAGATCAAGAACATTAAAATTTCTGTGCGTTTATTCTACACAGAAAAGACATAAGCGTCAGATCAACTCTTATACATATACTCAAATTAACGCGTTCATTGTACTGTATATACGCAACAATTTATAATCTTGTTAGAAGCATTTAATAATCTTGCATTCCAACAATATTACAGTCTTATTTAAATACCATAATATGTAACTTTAAGAATACATTTAATTATTGTAACAATAAAATCGTTTTAATCATTATAATCTTCGATATAAAAATATGTTATTTTCTATCCAATATTGTTTCCTTTCCATTCAAGAAAATTATTCTTAAATAATAAGTATATATTTCTTAATTGGATTACATAAAATCGCTTCGTTTAAGTAACTTTTCCTTACTTTAACGCAATATAATCTCGTTTCAAGATTATCACGTTAAAACTAAACATGTTTTCAAAAGAAGAATATTATTTTTTTCTGTGTAAAGACAATAATTAGTAAGATAATGAATTTCTAATTAATTATTAAATAATCATACCGTCGAAATAGCGAGATGTCCTTATTTACATATGAATGTAAACGTATATAAAATTTTGTGATTAATGTGTCTACTTTTTGGTTAATGAGAATACCGAAGCATCAACAACTTTCAAATTCTATACGACCAAAAATATACAATATTTTGCAAATAGAATTTCACGAGTGCAAATAAAACTCGTGCCCTGTGATATTTAAATCAAATTTTACTAAAAAGTATTTAACATAAAAAATGATTAAAAAGATGCTTAATATTCAAAACTGACGCAATGTCCATACAAGCTTATCAAAGCATTTGTTGATAAAATCTCTATTCTGTTCACATTGATGTATCGTATATGCATAAATATAAAATGAAACGTATATTTACACGTTCTCATAAGTTTATGAAGCTTTTATAAAATTCATTTTAAGCTTAAAATTCCCACGATAAGAAAAGTCAAGTTTATATGTATACATTAAATCTTTTCTGACATTTATTAATCATTGTGTTAGAGTTATTACATTTAAAGTCGATTAATAATTTATCTGTTCAATTTTTAATATTTAAATTGATAATGACCTGCTTCTTTTTTTTCTAGGCGCCCGCGGACTAAGCAATGTGTCGATCGACATTCCATTGGCAGTAGCAGCTGGTACAAGAGTCAACATGTCCTGCAGATACGATTTACAATCGGACACCCTTTACACTGTCAAATGGTACAAAGGCTCGGAATTTTTTCGATATGTCCCCAAGGAATTGCCACCGATTGCAGTGTTTGGAGAACTTGGGACGAAAGTTATGGTACGTAACACATTAATCTCGAGAGACAGATCTGAACAGATCTGAACGTATAATACAATTTTCTAATGTACTGTGTTATCTAAGGAATAAGCTCGGCGATCGATTAAAAATAATTAATTTATATTCAGTATATAAGTTTGTAACAAAAAGTTTGTATTTGATTAATGATATACTGATTAACACAAGCATAAAAAATGTTTTAACTTCGAATTGTGTTAAAAAGTTTCTATTTTAGAATTAAATTATCACAGTTACTATGCCAAAAATTATTCTACAAATAAAGTAGGTACGAAGAAAATAGTTAAATATAGAACCAGTTCTACTTTATACGTTTAATTTATGATACCATAAAATTGGAAGAAATATCAGATTTTACTATTTCTTCACTATTTCTATAAATGGAATTCTACTAAAAAACCACGATAGAATATTTTAAATTGTAATTGTTGTTTTATGATTTCGTATTTTAAAGCTAAAAGCTGTCCCCTATTTTTCAGCAAATCAAATTTTATCATGTCCTTATTCGACAGACAAATATCAAAGTTCACGAAGATGGAGATTAAATTCATCGATTGAAGTATTTTTAAGTTTAAATCAGTTCTAAAATCGTAAAGATTTCTTTTCATTATGAATACTTTTGCATTAATTAACACACTGTTTCATTATTTACTTATTTCTATTATTTAGTTCTTTAGTTGCGCTTTAATTATGAGCATAATTATATTATAGAGGAAAGTCCCCTATTATGAAATAGGATTCTAATGTAAGATAGTAGGTTTTTAACGTCCAAATTCAATCGCAATCTTTTTTGGAATTTTTTTTATTCGATTACACGATCTAACAATCAATTTTCGACTAAACACATTTCACTCCAAGGGCAATAAATTCATGGTGGAACCAAGAGATGAGATGCCTGTTAATTTAGCAGAAACCCCGCTATCTCATAATAGAGGACTTTCTTCTACTCATAATTAAAATGCTACGGTTTTCAAAACTATTAAATACATATGTATTTTTCATACATATTTATTCACTCATAATTAAAGCGCGACTAAATGGCAAAATAATAAAAAGAAATACATATAAAAGTATTATAGTTTTCATTCATATTTCGTATTTTCGACTGTTCATAACAGAAACAAAGAAAGACAACATTAATTTTTTTTATTCTGCAAAATGGAGTTTAGATTAGAAAAATTTATGCCTTTTAATCTTGCGAGGCAATATCATGGATATCTGCACAACAAACATAATTTGCGTAACAGTGGCAATATATAATTTTTAATATCGTCATATTTCTAACTTAAAAATGGAATTTTAGTATGCTTTATGGTAAAACGACAATCTCCTCGCAGTCAATATCGATGGAATGAAATGGCATTCACGTCATAACATGCGCAAAACGCAAGGCAGATTGCGTTCTGTAGGTATATGCAAACGAATATTTGCAACGCATATCTGGCGTGCATGAAGAAGAAATTGCACGGCAGAAACTTAAAGATCCAGAAGGGCGTGCAAGTCCACCAATTAAATGCGATCGTCGCACGATCTCCTTTCTCGCAGCCTTTCAATCGACCGTATCTAAGCGCAATTTTCTAAATTGTTATGTCATAACTAATTCTACAAAAATTACATTGTTTGTACAAACTCTTGCAAAGTACACAACCTGACATTTTTACGCCATAACAAAATAAGCATAAATAATATCGCTCCGGTAGGATATCGGCGAACGGTGGTACCACTCGTTTTCCTGTAACATGCTTTAATGCCATTCAATATTTGAAATCCGTTAGCGCGACGATTTATTCCAGAAGAAAACGTACAGCATCCCTTACCTGGGTACCTTTTCTATCGCGACGCGCAAATGTAAAATACATTTACTTAGATGTTACGAGCAAATATACTTCCGAAGCTCACATTTTATATTCGGGAAACTATATTTTTAAACGTTGAAAGCGTTTACGTGCGATATTTTGCTCTGCGATCCCGAGTCGAGTATTTGGTCCCGAAATGAGTCTCACTTATTCTACTCTGTCTTCATTTGATTTGGACCTTGGAGTCGGCTTTAAACTCCAATTTGAGGCCCAAATGAGTAAAAAAATTGTGTTTAACCTCATTCTAACTAAATATTTAGTAATAAAACATTTCAGTCACTTTGAAATCTCTTAGACCGAAGATGATCTACACAGAAAATAAAGTGTCAGATCAATTCTTACGTGCTCAAATTAACGCGTTTATTGTTTTGTGTATACGCAGGGTTGGGAAGCAACTCGTTACTTGTAACGAAGTTACAGTTACTTCTTTTTGGCAACTCTAACTTAACTTCGTTACTTTCTCTCCATCTGTAACTGTAACTTAACTCAGTTACATTAATAGTTACTATATTTTTTAAACCTCCACAAATCGCATTAGACTTTATTCTATTATTCCAATTTTATTGCCTTTGCACATAAACGCCTCCCTAGTAGCATAATTTAATTATTAGCTATACATTAGCTAACATTGGTTAAACATAGGTTGGGAGTGCATTGGCCAATATTTTCCCAATATAATGCCAATATTGGTCATAAAATAAATGCAAATATACTATTAATGTTGCACCTAGATGATTATTTAATATTGGATTGATATTGAAATTGCACTGGCCAAGATTGCCCAATAAAATTGGAATATGGAATATAGAATAAATACTAATGTAACGGCAATGTTACGTGTCAATAATTGCACGGTATTGCGTTCACATTGACAGTACATTGGCCAACATTATCGAGTTATGTCCCCCTATTCCTGCCTACTAGAATCCCTACCTACCTACCCGTATTTCGCTGTATAGTCATATCCATTTTCCTACCTACTCGCGTTCCAACTTTTTGTTAATAAACTTACGAGTCTTTCGTTAAAACCGCGACGAGATTTATAAGAGGTTCGACTTGGGATTATACGCGTGCGATTTAATAAGGATTTAATAGGGGTCTTTTTAATCTCACACATATGCGAGAATATGTAAAGCAGATAAGAATATAACCCACCCGAATTTTGGCAAATAAGAAGAAATCAACTTATTTCGCACAACTCCTTACTTACATACTCCATCAACGTGGCCAATATTGACCACTTACCTCGTCGTATCCCTTCGTCGGGCCAGATTGGACCTACCATTCGTTGCGCCTGGCCATACAGTCTGGTAATTTTGACCAGAGATCAGGAAGGAAGAAAACTCCTTCCATAGTCGGTTTATTATCGTCACCGACAGATATATCGTACGGTTCGAACTATATACGAGCGTCGATCGTATCGAAATGCACGAGAAGTTAATTAAAGAAAAAATTGGTTTAAAAAATTTGCTGTATAAAACACTTCAAATATATTTTTACTTCCGTTATTTATTCGAGAATAGATAATGACTTTCGTGACTCAATCTTTAAATTCAAAGTTCAAGTATATATTATATGTATGTAGGAAAAAAACAATTTACTTCGCGTTGTATTTATTTTAATTACATTCCGATATAAATTTAAATTTATAATATGGATGAAATTAAACAATTAATAACTTCTTTAAAATTTTTTGAAAAGCTGATCGCGAAAACCGACCGCGAAAATACGAAGATGCGTGTAACTATGCATGTATTCATGCGAGACGCATCTTGAAAGTGTATCGCGGGATACACATACAGAATAAATGACGTGAGATCCAGAGAAAAGAAACTTATCGTACGATAGGTAGACCGATAATTGAACATTCTAGTTGAACAATAATCTCAAATAACGTATGAAAATAATATAAAGTTTCAGCGTTCTCGACAAAATCTCACGTCATGGTATTTTACTTTATATACATACATAAATTTGCTAATGAAAAATGGATAGAATGGGTTACAAGATATTAGCTCGACGAATGTATCAATAATATTGGTCATATTTTGCGTGAAAATATGTGACGTGTGCTGCAACGGAGCACCCAACCCTCCACAATAAAAATCGCGATCATTCCCCTTCGGTAAATGAAATATATTAAAGTTAACAGGAAATTATGTTTTAATCTATCCATTTTAGTAACGAATCTCCAAAATATATCAATTTATGATCTACATTCTATCTACATTCTACGATTTACGAGATTCGTTACCTGAATAAAAAACTACTCACTCACCGACACCGACGCGCAGCAGCGGAGTTGACTACGTTGAATCTGTAACACAAATATAGAATTTGTTAAAGCAGTGTTCAATGTGGAAACTAATATTGTAAAATATATTTACAAAATAAAAGTTATCGCATAAGTAATTCTTATGCGTATCAAACTTCATTCGATTAAATGTTTAGATGATTAACGCGCGAAAGATTTTTCGCAAGAGATCTTCACGCGAATAAACTTTTATAAAATTTTAAATGGTTTCTTCTTCTCTAATTATTACTTCGAAATTATTGAATTGTGAAAGGAAACGACTCAAAAATAAACTGGAAAAGAGATTGCTTTTACACAAAATGCAAAATAACATTTACCTTAAAGTTGCTCCGCCGGTGCCTGATGCCTTTTCCAGGCCTCCTCCTCCACTCATTGTCAGATTGTCTGGCACACTCGCGAAAACACCAAAATCGTTCGCGCGATTTTACACTCCCGTTAAAGCCCATGTGAAAGTACGTATTCTGTTCCGTCAAGTTCGCCTCCACTTCGAGTCGGCGAGTATTGTGTCCCAAAAACTGCCGAATCTCAAAAGTGTGGCCATCGACAGGAACAGACATTTAACGAATACTTGTACCTCAAATGGGCTTTGAAAAGTCTTTAGTTCGATCATCTAAACGGCACTCCCGAACGCGACGAAAACGGAAACTTTATGTAATACGCGCACTTTTGTAAGTATAATTGTTTTAAGTATAATTGATTCGCGACAATTAAACGCGATTGATTAATATTAATATCTCTCGTACGAGACGATCGAGATTCTCGTTGAAATGATCGCGTTACGAGAAGCGACGCGAAGACACGCGGAACATCCGCCTCGCTCGACTGAACTGCGCCGAATGAATCGGCTCAATAGATTGTTTAGGAACAAGGTGTTCACGGCGCTACGTCATTTCTTGGAATCAGCGCTCGGTTTTCGACCGAGTTGTTTACGGCGCTCGGAAAAACAAGGTCACGCCGTTACGCAGGATCATTCACGCGACGATAATTGAACGAGTCGGTTATGCTCGCGCCGTTTCGCATATTGTTATTAGTTTTTCTTGATACGCGCTCGCGAAAGTACGGAAAGAAACCGCGACCGCTCTCTGCGAGTAATCAGTGATCGACATCATCGCGGGATCGCTAAATCCTTGCGACTTGCCATCGATACTCGGTTAACCGGCAAGCCAGATATCTCGCGCAATTCACACATGAGATCTATACATTCAAGAATCAAAACGTTAGCTAACTTGAAATTACTTTTTGCGATAATTACAAACGATAATTGCATCTTTAAATGATGCTCGTATTCGGACACATCTCGTGTCGACGCATTGACAGTCTCTTGTCGCTTCGAGTATAATTTTTTGGCTGTTTCTAGGTTGAAAACGTGAAATAATACACGAAATATTGCATCGAGTGCTTGAACTAGCATTTATTGATGATTTATTATAATAATACTACTAGTTTATATATTTTTTATAAATGAAAACACATGTGCGACAATGAATTTTTAATTATTTTCGGACGATTGTGTCTCCATTAACTCAGTTGCGTTTAATGTACGGTGTCGATGTTAAAATGTATAATATTCAAGTTTTTTTATCATTAACGGAAATCTATAATCTTGAAATTCTTCTTTTATCGACGGAATCATACAAATGCTGGTCAGAATGCAGAACTTAGAGTCGAATTTCATAGCCGTACGTTTAATTAAAGAATTAAATATCAATTATTCTTATCCGTGCTTAATTATATTGTAATATTTACTCGTCGATAGTTTAAATTGATACCACGGACATTTCTGTTGATTAAAATTGATCCTGTCGGATAAATTTACAAGGAATACCGAGTGCAAATAGTATAAACTTCGTGCAATCGTATATTTTTCGTATTTCCTTTCCTGTCGTGTGTGATTAATACTGAGGTATTTTACAAAGTGTCACGACGTCTCAATCATCCCACACGGTTTGGTCAATCATTTTACGAGATTTGGTCAATCATGCCACGAAACGTAAGTACACATTTGATATGAGATTGATTACGAGAAATTAAATATGAATGATTCCTTTTTACATATGATAGAAAATTCGGTAATACCGAAGGAGATTAGCATATATTTTTGATCGTGGGATGTTTAATCTCTGCTTTTCGTACATACAAAAGATTTATTTCATGGCCGCAACTTTTCATGGTATCTGTCTTGCAATATCGGCGTTTATTACGTACGGGAATGTGTATTGAACCTCTGTTGATTACACTCGCATTGGCCTCTTTACTGCTGAAAGAGAAATAGCGACCCTTTTCAGGCCTATCTGAGGTCACAAATTCACTATATTTTCTCCGACACTTCGTTCGACCTCATTGATGGCAATTCAAAAATTCTACGGGGCTAAACTGAGGCCAAAATATTCGACTCGGGATGTATGTCGCTACATTCCGTTGCAGAAATTAATTCGACAAAGTGAGCAAGAAGAAACGCGACAAATGTAACAGGGTTGCGTCAAAGAAGTACGTCGCGAAGCGCGATTAAGCTAAATTATCACGCACTCGAATACAATCCAGGTAATATCGTTATTCACTCGGCGACAGGAATTACGACAGTCATCAATTTTACGCTTAACAAATTCGCAATAGAATACGCGGTGTATATCCGCGCGAAATACATACGACTGCTGATACAAGGCCGCTGCAACATGAACGTATAATAGAACTGTGCATGGTATCTAGCGATTAACAGATAGCGATCGTACGTTAAGAGGTAAAGAATTTTCTCGTCCACGACTTTAATCAGCAACTTTATCGCGCACCACCGTGATCTGCCGTTACATACTCGAGATACCTTTCTTTATTTATCCAACTGTTCGAGTTATAATCAAACTGCTCGAATCCCTCGCGCTATCAAACTCGTCCGTTTTTTCCCACGTCAAACTGATGAGAAATGAGAATGATCGTGTACCAGCCGTGCGTTATAATACGTACAAGACAATAATTCACATTTTGCCGAGCGGGCATAAAACGTCAATCAACCATTATCATCGCACTATGGGCGTGACAATATCGGCGCGCGGATGCACGTAAAAGCGCGGCGCGATAAATCAAACGCGATGAATTTCAATATTATTTTGAAAACGGCCCGGTTACGTGCTCCGCTTTCTAAGCGCTCTCTTTACCTCGCTTATTAATGTAAAAGATATCATTTCCCGCTAACCGGCGCCGTTTGCCACGTCAAAGTTTGGTAATCTGCTTTCCATTACCGCGCACCGTTTGTATAAAAAGCTGTATGAACGTCTCTCTTTGTCATTTTAAATGGAATCCAATAGCTCCTCTCTCCTTTTTTTTTCAACGAGAATCTTGCGCGAGTTCACCGTTGGAATTCTCTCCTAACGAGATCCCCTTTGCGAAAGAAATTTTTTCATACTTGTTAATGTTTCAAAGACAACTTTTTGAATTTATTACGACGGGGTGAGAGGAGGCAGTCCGCATGCGCGCGGTCGATTACGTGCCGTCGCGTCGACAGAAAAAGAAACGAGTGGGGAAGAGTCGAATCCCCGAGCCACGCGATATCTCGAAATGTACGCACGTACACGTGTGCACGCGCGTCGCGAAAGGGAGGAAAGAATGGTCGCTGCAAAATCAACGTTTTCGGAGCGAGTTAAAAAAGCTGTTAAAAGCTTTATCCAAGCTGAACTAAAGCACAGCTAACAGCTTTATTCAATCCGAATTAAAGCACAAGTTAAGCATTTACGCGGCCCCTCAAAGTATCCCGGCTTTAAATTGCTCAGTACTTTTTTTCCCCTCCCCCATCTCTTTCGACGAAATATCGGGCGAAAAGCGAAAACGCGCGCGCGGTGCTCCCATTTATTTTTTCAATTTACGAAAGCATGAATAATGAATTTTTCCGAACTTTTTATCATAAAGTATCCTCTTAATTAGTTCGGTCACGTTGTTTCGCGCTGGAGGGCAAATAATAATGTTCGCAAAATAAACTGTACGTAATATTATCGCGGTAATTGAGTTATGCGAGACGCGCATAGTTGTCGCGGACGTAGCCGTCGAGAAATCAATGTTTCGACAGGGGGAAAGGGGGGCGAATTGAAATGGAGAACGAAAGAACGGCTAAATCCTTTATGTGGCCGCGTGCGATTTCCGCGCCGCGCGGGTTCGACCGAACGGGGGAAGGGGAGGGGGCGCACGCAATGGTTTTCCAATTAGATTTTACCGGCGGAAAATACGAACGGCGCGCGCGCGCGCGTCGGCCAATAAATCGCGACGCACCCCTGGCGGGGCAGAGAAATATAGAGCGAGAATTGCCGCGCCGCGACCGCGGATGCGATGAGGTTGCCGAAGCGACGAGAGAACCGCGATACGTATAATGCAGAAGCATAGGCGCGGAGAATATCAGCCGTTACCGCGCGCTCCGTATTTCGCAACCGGGTAACAATATTAATATTGCCGGGGCGAGTTCGATGAATTTATGCGTGGGCACGTTACGCCGGGCATTGTTGAATCGCTATATTATGTAGCCCGGGCATGTAGAGTGAAACGATATACACCCGGCCGTTGTTGCCTTTACATGCACGAGCGTGTGCCGGTTGATCTCCGATCCGGATACGCGGGGCCTGCTATTCTAATTTTCGAGATAAACGCACGTCTAGATGGACGTATAAAGATTCATTATTCCATCGGGCGATAGCTATCGGCGTGTCCGAGCGAATAAGTGTAATGGGCGAAACAATTTATTTAAAGAGTACGACGCCAAACTTTTCCCGTCATGGGAGAAGTTTGATAGAATCTTGTCGGGGTAGTCCGCGCGGATTAAACCGCAGAATACGTCTTTAACGACTGCTGCGTGGTAAGTTAAATGACAAGCTCTGGGAGAGCTAAGAAATTTCATGTACAACAGACGGAACAAGTTGTTTTATCATCGTGTAATTTTCCTTCATTTTATTTTTGTAATAATTGTGTATAAAATCTCCTAGTATGAGATAAGCTCCTAATGTGAGATAGCAGGGGTTTCTGCTAAATTGATAAAGGCATCATCTGTTGGTTCTGCCATGAATTTATTGCCCTGGAAGTGAAATGTGTTTAGTGAAACATTCATTGTTGGATCGTGCAAACGTCGCAAGAAAGGTTTGTGATTGAATTTGGACGTCGAAAGCATTCTATCTCATACCTATCTTCAAAAGTGTCGAACTATTTTTTAAATAATCCCAGACAATTGTTGAGGTAAATTCGCCAATAAAAAGATCCACGCACAAAAATTAGACGTCACTGTGTCGGTAATGCAGGCAGCTTTAGGCTTCCCTCAATGAAAGATTTACATAATTTATCAAGAGAAAGACTAAAGTTTCGTGGATAGAAACTTTCTTCTTCTCTATATTGTTACTCAAATGAACAATGCAAATAAACGAAGATAGACGATCAATTTCGCAAGTAATAAATCACTTTTACCTAATGGTTGTTCGCCGGATATCTCTTCCTCCTCTCAGAGCTCCTCGTCGCGCTCATTCGCGAAAGAGGAGATCGTTGACTACGATCGTGCGGAACTCCCGACGCGCATCGTTATAAATACATCGCAACGGTGGAATAACATACGCGAGAAAGGAAAAATCGCGAGAGTAGAATAAGTTACGAGCATCACTCGATATCCTTGATGTCATCGCGGCACAAACGGACGAATTTCAAAAGGCGAAAGCAACCTGAGGGTCGCGCAGCCAACTTCACGCGGCACTCGCCGCGGCTCCTGCTCGCGCCTTCAACAATCTCGGTATTTTCAAGGATGAATATGCGACACGTGCAATAATAAGCGCCCGCGGTTCAGGACTATCTTGCGTTACAACGCAAACGAATCGATGTATAGCGCAAGATCGAGGATGAAAACATCTTTGGAATGCACATCTATTAAGCTAGAATGCCAATATGAGCATAATCATATAAGATGCACGGAGGATTTAGTGCTCTTGATGTGCTAATTTATTGCTCTAATCCTGATTTTGTTGCTTTAGGGCCAGTTTCACAAACGTCGTCTTTACAGAAATGTAAGCGACATAATTAATAGAAAATTACTGTACATTAGTTATTTCTAATGATTCAGTTACTGAACTCTAATAATTATTCAGTGCTTTTTTCGTTCTCAGTCATTACATTTCTAAGGGCGGTTAGCTGCTAACCGAAGGTTAATTGATTCTCTGTTTCTTCTTAAATAATAAAATGGAAGAAGATAGGGAGTTGACTGAACTTTGGTTAACAGACATTTGTGAAACTGGTCCTTAGCCGTTTAGCAAGAGATTACTTCTGTGCTACCTTTCGAAAAAGTTAGAATGCCCATTCACAAAAATAATAAAAAGAAAAACACTTATACCATAATTTTAAATACTGGAATGTGACGTCCGCGAACATGGCGTCGATTTGCCGATCGCGACATCTCGGGTATATCTTGCGAAATACGCATTTCGCGACGAACCACCGAAAATGTGCATACGTCCCGAATTCGAGCTACGCGATTAACAAATATCGCGATCGCGGTTGCTCGCTAATTGAATTTGAGACTAATTGACCGCCGTTCGATCGAAGTCGATCCATCCCGTGTCTGTGGCGTTCCATAAACGATCGAAAAATATATCGAGGTTCGCGTGACGATAACTTCACACTGTTACCGCACGATGCGAGTTAACGACTAATTAAGACGTAATTAAATATTCGAAAATGCACCGATCAAATTTCCATATCAAGTGCGCGGTACCAAGCACTTCGAGCGCGACGTGTAACCTTCATGTTATTAGCACATGTTAATCGCGACTTTGTTTTACTCTCTGTCGTACGATGACGTACATTATATACATTGTAGAATTGTACGTTAATTGTCGACAAATTTTTTAAGCGTTTTGCTCTACTTATATGAAATAGAACGTTTCTAGACGCAGAGCACATTGTAAATCAAGCTTAAATGTCGCAACGAGACGACAATTTCTTTTCTATAACGCATCGAATTCTATTAAAGCTCCTGGATGCTCACCGCGGCCATATTGGATCGTGATGTCAGAGGTGAGAAGTGACACACTGAGAATTCTTGCGCGCCACATTCATTTCAGAGCGGTTTATTAACTGTCAAGGGAGAAGAAGTTTTCGAACAGTTTTGATAAGCGCGCTGAAGCGAAGTGTTTTTTTCATTCAAACATCTTTTTATTTAAAAACGACACGCAAAAATTCTCAGCGTGTCATTTCTTACCTCCGACATCACGATTCAACATGGCCGCGGCGAGCATCCAGGAGCCTTAAGGCTCGGTTGTACCAACGTCACGAAATTTTAACTTTAGCTTAATTCACTTTTCGTCTCTTTCTAACTGTTCACCTTAGAAAGAGACAACGAGTGAATTAAGCTAAGGTTAAAATTAAAATTAAGCAACGTTGGTGCTACCGGGTCTAAGACAAGTAAATTATGCGAAGTACCTTCCTTGATAACAACCTTTGTCTTGATTCTCTTAGCAGTTACCAATCGGGAGTTAATTATAGTAGATACAGTGACTGATCACTTCTTGTATCTCGTTCATCTCGTTGCAAAGGCGTTTCGAGGGTTAAGACGACGACACACGGAGCGTCTTGTTACGCAATCAGCTCGAGTTTCGAATGGTATTCGCGATCTTTGATAAACGTGGCGTGGTGTGTAACGCGAAAACAAACACCAGTGCCGGCCGACTTGTTATCGTTTTGAAATATTCAACGTAGACTAAATTTACCGAATACCCAATTTTCCCACGGCTATTTAAACATCTGGAACGTACTTTTGACGTACGAGCATAAAATGAGTCTACGCTCTTAACACGTTGACTGCCAACGGCTCAACCCAAAAATGGACCCCGTGGGCCACAATTTTTTGTTTCTGTTTTGAATCTAAATTTTGAATTTAAATTGTCAGTGATCTAGTGTTGGTATATGTATGCATTTTTTATTTGTATGATTTCGAAACGAGTTGAAAGTTCGTGCTTGCTTAGGGATACGCTACGAGATATGTGGCAAAACTCTTTTTTCTCATGTTGTGAGAACTGTTTTAGGCCTTTTGTATTATATACTAGTGTGAAATATACACTTTGCAAGACAATAGTATAACTAGTAGGTCCACTCTCTGTCGGCCCTTTGATCTTTTCGGATCACGTGGTATTCCGCCATGGTTTGGTAAGGATCCAGCAGCAGCGCGCGCGCGCGTGTGTGTGTGTGGGTATTTACAATTCATCAAAGCTACACTCTCATACATACACAACTTTTCTCTCATTGGTCTGGCATTGGATGCGCAGAAGGGATCAATGCAAAACCAAACAAATGACAGAGTAGATCTACTAGTTACTATGGCAAGACCGTCAATATACATAGATTGAAAGCTTTGTTCACTATTGTTTCCAACGGGCACCTTGCACAATAACGAAGATCAACATGGTCAGCAATATACAGTATCTAATCCATCGATGCGATGGGTAGTTTTTAAAATATTGCTGTTTCTTTTTTATTAATGCCATGTCACCGATATATATGAACGTATTGAATAAAAATTTGTACACTTGATTAATATATTCAGTTTATTAAAATGCTTAATTAATTGCAAGTTTGCTGTTTATTCAAAGAGACAGACCTGTCTGAATTATCCGCCTTTCCGACTCTAGCGCTTAAAAGAAACGTAGTCAATTAAGATGATGTCCGCCGCACCTGTTCCCGGGGCGAGCTGGAAGGACGTTTCAAAAATCGTCTCTCGAAATGAGCTCGGTTCGCTATCGCGATGCGAGTGCGATCGTCCATCCTAATGTGGCATACGAGCGTGTCGTTGCCACAAACACGAAGCAAACCGCAGGAAAATTAATTGTGTGATTTATATACGCTGCCACCGGCAACATATAATTAATTCCTATTGCTAGGTATTGTTTGTCGCAGACGAACGGGCGCGCGAGGACGTCAAAGCGGGCGAGTAAGTGCGATCGATTTGCAATAAATGGCACTTGCCGGCATCGTACGCTCGGTCAATTCCGCGGTTGATGCTAAATTAACTCAAAATTCAGCAGGGACCTCCCATGATACCATTGCCGACCGTTTATTGCACGAAATGATATGTAATTCATCCGTCCGATCTCGCCCAGCTCATTTTCCATTCTGCCTCGCATGGCTGGGTGTTCTGAGAGATTGAGCGAGCGAGTGAGTGAGCGAGTGAGTGAGCGAGTGAGTGAGCGAGTGAGTGAGTAAGTGAGTGAGTGAGTGAGTGAGTGAGTGAGTGAGAGAGAGGGGGGGGAGGGGAGGGAGGAGGGAGGGAGAGAGAGAGTGTGTGTGTGTGTGTGTGTGTTTTTGTGTGTGTCAGTGTGTTATTAATCTTGATGTTTTTAACGGTATAGTTTTACCGTGACGAAATATCATCACAAAGGACGTCGTCTTTATAGTTGCGATATCGGTATAACGATGAAATATTGCGAACAATATTACGGGAATGACTTGTGTAATTATATAATTTATCTTCCTAGCGCCGGACATTTAATGCACTGAAAGTAAAAGAGATATATAATACCGAGTTTTTAAGATATTAAAACTTGTTAAAGTTACCATTTCTCTCTGAATGACGGTTGTAATAATTGTACTTGGTCTATTCACGTGAGCGAAGTACAAAGAGATATGGCGTACATACAAGCCTTTCTTCAATAATCATTACAAAATCGAACTTTATTCATGTTTTTATCGACAGTATTTGGCAAAATAAACTAATGAATACCCGATATAAATGGTAATAAAATGATATAATGGTAGCAAATTTACAAATATTAATAAATAATATTCTCCCAAATGAGGGGATTAAAATGTAAAGCGCATTACTTGTTGAAACGTTTTGGCTTAATACGATTTTAAAGTATATCACATGCGTTGAAATATTACATGTATATTTATGATAATATTTTACACAATACAATCTCAATAACACGAACTTAATAATTGCAGGACTTTGTCGATTATCGCGTATATAGCGATGGGTATACGTATATTTCGTAATTTATGGACACATCCCTGTCATCATAAATAATGCTTGTTAATTACATTTCAGACAAATCAGAGCGACGCGTATCGAGTGGTCCTGAACGGTGTGCAGCCCAATCATACCGGCAAATATCGTTGCGAAGTCTCCGGAGATTCTCCCTCGTTTAATACCGTAATGGTTTCTGGTTACATGCACGTAGCTAGTGAGTATATCTGCAGAAACGTATTTTACATCTGAGCAAAGATAACACGAAGTGCACCGCGAAGACTGAAAGGCGAAGCTGAACGCGTAGCTGGGCAAACATATTCCTTCCTATGAATTCCGATATGAGTAAATATAACTAAAAGAGCAAAAGCCCGTACTGTTCGTCATGCATGCGTTGATATTTATAAGTAAAATGAAGCGTTGCGATTTTACCGAATCGCCGTTCGTAAAATAATCAATGGCAGTTAATTAATTACGAGTTTAATTGCAGTAATCAAAGACTGAAATTTCACCAGAATAACATCGCGGTGCATAATATGTGGGAAAACATTAAAGCGGAGGAATACACAAGCACTTTTTAACAGTTCGCAAATATGACGAAAAAGAAAATAAAAATCTACTTTAAACTTTGTGCAAAATTTTACTGAAAATTACGAGAAAAATCTAATCTCAAATAGGTTTTTAATCCTTTCGCTTCACATTTTTTGCGTCTACGTCAAGTGGATAAGTGCTTTTCGTAACATCGAATTTTTATTTCATGTCACGCCACATAAATTAAACTCGGCATATTCCTCTTATTCGTGCATATTTTTTGGTATTTTTGTGCAATATTTTTACAACAAGCGTTTTGCGATTTTTTATCGCAAAATTTTGTACATACAAACGCAATTGTTATTTTAGAAATGTAATAAAGAATTGTTACATTTTCATCACACCTCTAGGTCTCTTGCGCTAACATTTACTTCTCAAGCCAATAATTAAAAAAAAAGAAATTATTGACTCCGTAAATTATAAAAATTTCTAGATCTACGAAGAGACCTCGACACGAGAATCGATAATTGCTCCACCTTATAAAATTTGAAATTTGCAAGTTTTCTGCTACAAATAATGATCGATAAGTTTTCGTGTACCACAGAAATCCGTTGAAATCGCTCGAACTTTAGAAAATGGTAGCGTGCAAGAAACCTCAAAAAACTATAAAAGCTGCAAAATTGATTTCAGCGTTTCACTGTACCGTACGGCGTCAGAGGGAAAATTGCAAATTAACTTATAAATTAACCAGCGGCTGCTTATGTTGCGCGAGATGACAAAAAGCCGGCGTCATTAGCCCCGATAACAGCGCGCAATAAACCTGTCGGCGAGACAAAATTCTTCGATTGGCGATGCTTATTGAATTCTTCGTCTATCCCATCTCGGCCGGTACGAGCTAAAAAAGCGTGAAAGCCGCCGTTAATTTCGCCATTTGATGCCATTAAAGCGTTAAATAGATATCGTTAATTTACAACTACCATTCCGCCGCGGCTGACGTTGTTTCGGCAGCCGCGCGCGCGCGCGCGCGCACCGATCTCTCGTCTCGTATAATTCCCCGTGCGTAACGCGGATAATTGCTGCGACCAATTCGCTACGAGACAGCCGCTTTTTGCGACGTCCTTCGCTATATAAGCGACACCTATTCCGCGTCAGCTGGGACGCATTGTTAAAATTCAATAAAAACATTTCATCGTCCCATTCGAGAGTGGTTAACAGACAGCGGGGCGGACGGAGGGCCCGTGATGAATCGCGGATTCGGTCGTGACCCGTTAAGCTCTTTTTTTCGGTCGCTTTACCCACGACTTTGTACCTTGTCTGCTACCGGGTAAACTCCCCCTCCCCCCCCCCCTCTCTCTCTGTCTCTCTCTGTCTTTCTCGGTATGTCTTTCACGAGCCTTTCATTATCGTTGATTATTCTACACGGCGACTAGTATTGTCACCGTAATCGCGCCCAATTAAAACGCAGTTAGATGAGGAGAGAGAGAGAGAGAGAGAGAGAGGGGGAGGGGGGGGGGGGGGGGGAGGGGGAGGGGGGGGGGGGGGGGGGGGGAGGGGGGGGGGGGGGAGGGAGGGAAAGAATGGAGACGAGAGGAACCGATCCGACGAGGCCGGAAGAGAGACGCGCGTGAGGATCGGCGAGGCGCGTTCTCCGTTCCCACCGTTCCTCACCGTCGTCATCGTGCGTCGACCTAACGACGAGCACGAGCACGGCGAGGCACGCGGTAGCGGGTCCCCTTCGAAGGGACGAGGTGACTGCCTCCTCTTTCCGATCACGGATCGCTCGTAAAAGCTCGATACTGGATCGAGGGGTTTCGAAAGTCATCTTGTATCCTCCCACCCCCCCCCTGTACCCTCCCGTGCCGCTCTCCAGAGACCGGCGCGCACCGTCTCTCTCTCTCTCTCTCGTTTCCTCTTTCCCAGTTCTCACGAAGCCGGCGATCATCCCGTTCCACGCGACACACGAGTTGAAAATGATAATATCCCTCGGCCGTGCCGTGTCCTTGAGAGTGAATCGCGCAAAGAAGGTGCGGCCCGAGGCGGAAGTCGTTGCGGCCAAGTGAGACAATTCCTTGACAGTTTACCGGATTGTCATCGCGCGGCTACCTGCCGCGAGGAGGAGTCCACTGCCTTCTGTGGACGTTATAATGATCCCCCGAGATATACGCGATACGCTATGCGTACGTACATTGTATATCGCGAGCGAGGGGGCTCAAACTTCGCCTAATGACGATGATGCTCGCGGAAGCGTCCGCGCGCTGACTTATCGCGAGGGGGCTCGAAAAGGCGGGCCGATTTCGAATATGAAACTGAACGCGCAGCTCGGGCACGTTTTATATTTATGAAGGCGCGCCCCGCCTCCCGGGCTTCGTACGGAAGCGCTACTTCTAATTTACGGCGGACCCGCATCGCTCTTTCAATTCAATTTCCCCGAGATGCGCAACGCGCCGAGGCGATATCCGCGTATAGACGGAAATCCTCTCCCCCATTGTTCGGGGAATAAAAGTTACATTTTTGTCGCGCCGTCCGTATTCCCCCCGTTTGCTTCGGGTACGTAACCACGTGTTCCACATGACTACGAAACAATTAACAAAGTACGATGTACAGTGATGGGCAGAACGATTGCGACGCTTCTTTTTTTAATGAGTTTAGGAGGGCTCTTGCCTTAGAAACATTCTATTTTATAGCGAATAAATACGTTAAAAGAATTTGTGTAGTGATAAATTGTATACATTGTACAATCGCACATCGTCGACAAGTTTTGCAAAAGTTTTGATTTGTTTATATAAAATAGAATGTTTCCGGATGCAAAGAACACATTGTAGATTAGGCTTCAGCAATCCCTTGGGAAAATATACCTTAGAAAACCTTAAAATTTTACTTAAGAAAAATAAGAAATATGAAAAGTAAATTTGGACACTTGAAACTTTTGTTTAAGGTAAACTTAAAACTTACTTTAAGAATTTAAAACAAAACTTTAAGAATTGTGAAAAGTATTGTATGTGATATAATTTATAATACCGCGTGCGGTTTTATTCTTACGAGAAAGTGTCACGCGGTCCTCTAGCGGAAACTTCGACAGGCTTGGCTATCCAAAAATTACTTTAAGTGTCCAAAATTACCCTAAAATTTCTTAAGTAAACTTGCAACTTCTTTAAGTAAACTCTTAGATTTGAAAGATTACTGTCAAAAACTTTAATTTCATTTAAAGTAAATTTTCCCAAGGGATGACAACAAAACGATTAGCTATGCCAACAAAACGTTTACCTGTGCCAACTCGCTACTGAACTTCAACATTACCAAGTTATTTCTTTGCGCGTAGTTATTTGATAAATATAAAAATTTACTTATCCAACTACTGCATCGTAATGTCTCGAAAGATATTTGATATGCTGCTAGAGTCGGTTGTCGAGGCCATTAAACAGCGCAAGAAGTGTCATTCGTGATTTCTGCGCGGCGTGTTCTTTGACACCGCGAACAATGATCCCGGTCGAGGGTACCGCGGCGCTCTCGCAGCGTCCAGGCTGTTTTTACAATCGGTAGCAGACGAAGGAATCAGACGTAACAATAGCGTAACGTGTCCGTTAGCTGCGGCAAAAACCGCAACCCGGCATCGCGCAATCGCCTCCGATCGCTGCTACAAGACACCTTGGATTTCAGGTCTGCCGAACGGCCGTCCGCTGCTGCGGATCGAGAAGATGCGGTACGCGGTGGGCGATACTGTACGTGGAAACTGCACGGTACCGTCGGGAAATCCTCCGGCTAACGTGACGTGGACTGTCAACGGCACACCGGTAGGTTGATGGATGTGGAAAGCGTCCATGAATCCCTTCCCTCCCCTTCCCCGATCGTATTCGCTGACTCATGACAAACTACATAAATATTAATTTGACCCGCGTCTTGTTCCCGGATATTGCCGCGAAATTTTTCCGCAGGTCTCATGCGCGCCGAACGATAGTTAAACTTCTGCCTTCCGCCACGATTTCGCTAAACGAATAACAATTATCCTCGACTGCTTTCCAATTTAGCGCGAGATTTAGTCATGTACTCATCTTAAAAATTAATCTTTTTTAAAAAAGGGTAAAAAAGGCGCCAAGCATAAGCGCCATCCAATCAAGAATTATATCATTTTATTATTTGGATAGGTTTTATTTAAAAAAAAATTCTATTCAGCCACGTGAACTCGCATCGCAATTAGTGCGTATTTTTTGTAAAATTTTTGAAAATCGAATATCTCTGCAATGAAAACGATCAAATCTTTAATTTACAAATGTAATCGTTGAAACAATTATTCTTATTCTTGCAAGCGTAGAAACGTTAAATATAAATTACGTTTAATTATACAGAATGTATAAATGACAAATATACAAAAAACCAAACGTAAAATTATCCGAATCCTGGCTGAGGCAATATTTTTCGCAATAAGATTTCTTTACAGTATAGAGAGGGGGGTATTGAATGCTAAATATAGCATTTTAAAATAATTAAAAATTGTTTATCGATTTAATACGTGAATTTGCTGACGACAACAAAACTGAAAAAAATGTTTGCCACTGTAACTAAACATGGTTTGTTAAAACTATTTCGCTGCCATAACTTTCTAAATCTTCTCTACCACTTATAAACTTCTAAATCACAGCAAACGGTTTGCTGCCGCACTTAATGCACAATAGGTGCAATAGCAAAATATTTAGCTATCACAACGAAATATTAGCTGTCTATATTTTTCAACTGAAACTTAATTGCCACATGCAGTTTTCAGCTACGGTAGCTACATTTTTCTTTCCGTGAATGATTCCATCTAAGTAAAACTGTGTTACGTCCGAAAAGAAATCGGCGCGCAGGACAAAATGGAAAACGGTATATGAATTCATATTTTACATTACATTGTCGGACTACCAACATCTTGCTCCCGACCTACAGGTGCTCTCATTTGTTTCATTTATATCGTAATGGTTCTATCCTGGGCTCGCCACGGCCATGTTAGAAATCGCGACGTCAGAAGCGAGAAATGACACGCTGAAAATTCTTGCTCTTCATATCTACAGAACAAGATATCTAAATAAAAAAAAAAACAGTCTAGGTACATCGTTTCAGCATATTTTTAAAATGCTTCGGTAACTAACCTTTTCCCTTGACAGCCGTAAAATGTGAATGTAACAAGATTCCTGTCATGAGTACGCTTACGCATGCGCGACTAGGAATCTTGTTACATCCACATTTTATGGCTGTTTATCAGCTGTCAAGGGAGAAGGTTAGTTACTGGAGTATTTTGAAAATGTGCTGAAACGATATACACTCCCGGGGGGAAAAAGCCGTATATCCAATTTTATCTAATTGTATCAAATAATGTCAGATATGAGAAAATTTCATCAGATTATATCCAAATTTTAATGTATCCATTTATAAGTATATCAAATCAAATGTGGACCACATATGATAAAATTTCATCAGATTATATCCAAATTTTAATGTGTCCATTTATAAGTATATCAATAAGTATATCATAAGTGGTCCACATTTGATTTGACATACTTATAAATGGATACATTAAAATTTGGATATAATCTGATGAAATTTTATCATATCTGACATTATTTGATACAATTAGATAAAATTGGATATATGGCTTTTTCCCCGGGCTGTTTTTTTTTATCTAGAAATCTTGTTCTGTAGTTATAAAGCGCAAGAATTCTCAGCGTGTCATTTCTCGCTTCTGACGTCATAATCCAACATGGCTGCAGCGAGTACCCAGGAGTCTTACCTCTAGATTCGTGTAAAGAACATAGAAAGAAAGAAAGTATAGTGTCAATTTTCTAGTTGAAATGTAAAACTGCATTGTCATTGTGACATAATTATGTATCATTCAAATACCAATAGCTCAGGAATTTAAACACTTTCCCCAGTTTTGCCTCGCGTGCACGTGGAAATTTAACAGCCGCCGGAAAGCGCAACGGGGAGGAATCCCACCTTTCCATTAAAGAAGATTGCTTATACGTGATCGACTGCATTAAGCGTAAAATGTAACGATCTTCGCGACGAGCGCAGCTTGTCAGCTTAAGGGTCTCCTCTCGGAGGAGAAGCGCGTGTTCTCGTGCGTGCGTGTAAGCTCGGAGGCGCACGAGATGCGTGGAAATCTCACGGAAACAACAGGAAGCGCGACATCAATTCACGACGGCGCCGTATAGACGGTATCGCGGACTGAGAAAATCGGTAAAATCATACACACACACATACGCGCGCGCACGCAGATACGCGCGCGCGCGCATTGCACACGTGGTTGCTGGGACGCACGAGAGACGCACGAGTTCCCGTTATGCGCGCTGATAAACGGAGGCGATTCAGGAAATTATAAAGATCCCTCTCTCGCTGATTCTCTTCTGGCGTCGGCGCGCTCTGAACAGCCTCCATTTAATCCGGAACTCTCACTTCGGTATAAGCGAGCCGGTAATCTGGGACGCTTTACGAGCGTCCTAAGAATCCGATAAACATCATAGTTACAGCGGTATACGCCGCAAATCATTTACGGCTACCGAGGGAGGCGTGTTACCGCGTAAACAAGTGGCAGGAAGCAGTAAGGATGTACACTGGTACCCCAGTCGTCGCGCCCCACTCTGTCCCTCCGCCGGTTCTACCCTGCCGTTAAATATGTTTAAGCCGGCATGTGCTTAATTACCCATCTGTACTTTCCCGGTTAATTAATTCCTTATAGGATCACCCGTCTTAATAACCTATCGGCGGGATCGCGAGTTATTTCGAAAATTGAAATAGCGTTGTCGGGTATTGGATGATTATATTCCGCATGGCGCAACAAGAAAGCTGAGGGACTTCCTCGAGCGCACGAAGGAGTCTCTCCCTCTCTGAAATAATTGTTAATTTACTTGCAATAAGTACGCGGCTTAATTGCACGGTGGCTATGTCGTAAAATGAACCAGGCCTCGACGTATATCGCATAAAGCTAATTGATTTTAGAGACTCATAAATCATCGTGCCCTTTTAACGCTTTTGCTGTGCTCCAAGAGGGCGGCAAGCCGCGCGTATCACCGCCACGTTTCGTTGATAATTGACGAGCAAATGGAAATCGACAGTTTTACGGCCTTTACGTTCAAAGGTATCTTATGCGCCGCCCTGTGAAAAGATTTTCGCCTAGATTTTTGTACACGTAAAAAACGGAAGAAGTTATTTTGCACATGAGCGGTGGCGTTTACTCGGGATTTACAAAATAAAAATTAAAGAAGGAAGAGTCGATGAATATATAGGGGAGAGTTGCCGAATGGGTACCACTTAAGGTATTATGTATTATACATCCTTTAATCTACTTCAAAAACTATTTCTTTCCATGCTAGGAAATAATTCGTATACAGTGATATCACATATTTTGTAATATCGAGCGCTTCAACTCGAGGTATGTTTAGCTGTTTGGAGTGGGGTGGGTGATAATGTATTCGGATGGGTAATGCGCACCCGAGCTCATCATACATCTGCTGTAAATTAAATTAATTTTCTATCTCTAATAACAGCAAATGTGTTGTACAGCTCAGAAATAAATAATTTTTCGAGCACTACGTATTAAGATTTTTTAGTTGGTCTTACGAGTACCGCGTACTCCCAAATTTTGGTATTTTTAAATATGCAGAGACAAGATATGTTTTAGAATCGCCCAGTGCCGATGTATTATATAACACGGTTTCTCTCGTTGCAGGTGAACTCGAGTACCATCAAGTTTATTAATGAGACAGTTGGCGACAATCAACAGCACATGACAGTTGCTGAATTGGACTTGGAGACGATGCAGGATAGTTTCAGCAACGGCAGGTTACAGATCGTTTGTCACGCCAACGTCTTTCATTTATATAAAGAAACGGCTGAGGCATCTCTGAAGGAAGAACGTCCAAGATTGGCCTCCGTATTAGGAACACGGGAATCCTCCTACATCGGTACGAGTTACGGCTTACATTTTTATTATCTTATCAAAAGTAAATAAACGAAAGTTCGTGGAAAAAAGTCAGAGTTTAAATTTGATTTTTGATGAATGCAGACATTCTTCAATATTTTACCTAAAAATAAAAAAACTCAATTTATCATAATGTTATGACGATGATAATTCTCCGAGAATTCTCCCCTTTTAAATAAGATTTTTTAAATAAGACGTATCTTGGTCTTCTGATTGATTTATACATTGTTCTCCATTGCAGGTAGCGCAGCCAAGAGTGCCGCAGAATACTTCTACATCACTGCCATAACTGCACTGTTGCTATGCAGCCTGAGATAACATCAATGAGCACGCAATACGTTTTACGCGTACGATTGTATCGGGGACGGAGGGAGTAAATCGTTTGTAAAATTTTGAAATTATTAAATGGGATAAAACCTGGGAAGAGAAATCTCTTTTGTTGAAATAAATACCAAGCGTATGTTATTCGTGTAAATAGGATAAAGGAAAAGATTTAGCGAATTATCTACGTGTATGCGCAATCTACCCGACAGCCCCTGCGGGTAGACTTGTAATCCGATAAAAAAATAACATGTCGTATTATTACGTAATAGATCGACAAGGTGTCGCGCCAAACTACCAACGACTTATTTGAATATTGTACCGTCTTTTCTATCCTCTGATAATTGATGATTTTGATACCTCCTCTGTAACATTGTGGCCGTCGCAATGTGTCCTGTCATGGTTATAGGCAAATACTGTTATTGTTTATAAATGACAGTTTATTTCAGTGAAATGCGAATAAACAATTCACTTTTGTTAATTTTTAATACCGATCCGAACCTCCTTTGTCCGCCTTACTCCAACATAGATATTTAGCAATTAAAAAATAGTTTATTAACAAATTATTACTTCAACCTTACGTAAAGTTGTTAGTTGTAAGAAAAATGCTTAGTGACGAATGTTTTAATTTACTAACGAGTATATATATACATAAACATGTATTTCTGTACAAAAATCTATTGTGTATTAATTTATCGAATAGACGAAGTTGAATAAACGAAATACGACAGGGTGATATCACAAAACGTGTACGCCTTGATTGTTCTTAGTAAGCTCATCTTATTGCTATTACATGGAATCAGTTGTATTCGTATGTAGTATCTGAAGGTTATCGAAGCTTAAGCTACAATCAAGATTTTCAAAAAGAATGCAAACGATAACGGATCATTCGTGACAAAATGTGTAATCAAATTATTTGAAAATTTATCGTTTTCCACGTGCAGCCGCATCCCAGGCTTGAGGTTGAAGTCTCGCCTCTATTATATCCATTGTCGCCTCCCTTAATTTCGTCCTTTCAATCCCGACTTGTTGGATCTTTTCCATCTGCTCGGTAACATACTCCACTTTCCTCTTGAAGTAGTCCTTTGCCTCATTGATATTCTTCGCCGCATAGTAGCCAGTACCAATATCAACAATCACATTGTTTGCATCCGCCAGCTTTCCAGTCACATACATAGAACCTGTCAGAGGTACTAATATCTCACTGCCTGCAAAACAAAGTATACAAAGAATGATTCGTTACGATCCGATCATTAACGTTGCATTTATTATTCCTACTTTGCCAGGGCCACTCGAATTCACCACGTTCTACATCTCAAAACTAGGATGGTTCATTCGACATTCTATCTCTGTGTAAGTTTCACCACTTATGATTTTCATCCTCTTGTTCATTATCATTAATGTTATCATATTGATTTTTTAAATAACTTATGTTATTCAGCGTTAGTGAAGGCACTGTGCTGCCGAAACGTCCACGGTTGTTTGTTTCATTCTCTTAAATATACATTATCATTCCGTCTTCACTCGGCTCGTTCTCTTTATTGGCCTTTTTACATATTTTAAATTTATATACCTTATACGAGCGTCCTATTATTAATTCCTACTTAGTAAAATACGAGAAACAAGCGAGAAAAGTAGGCCTGGATAGCTCAGTACAAAGAGCAGTCGCACGACAAGCGGAACGTCCCAGGTTTGAATACAGATCCAATTCTCCTGTTATTATTTTCACAAGGGCGACACGTTGTTTGCCTCTTCAATATAAATTTACAGGAGCTTATAAGAATTATAACTTTTGTTATTCTCCCTCTACGAGAACGCCGTCGAATTGGCGTAATTATAAGAAACACTTTTGTTGTGTAAATAGCACCCAAGCTATCGATTAAACCTACTTAAAAGTCGATTGGATCGGCTGCTATTATATGAAGGTCTCGCGTACTCGCGTAAATGTACACGGTCGGTCTCGCACCCGCGGTTTTTGCTATGCTTATACTTGACGCGAGACACTACTAAGGCCGTGCTCGTTTTGCATTCGCCCTCTTCGAGGACAACCTGTCGTTCAGACAGGATAACGGTGAGAAATTTGTTTATTTGCTAGAGGAGTCTTGGGAGATGTGGCCATCCATACGATGGTCTATCAAATCATTAAGTGAGATACCACGCACCGCTCTTGAGTTGCGCTGCTAGTATACTATTCCTACTTTATTTAGTAAAATAAAGTAAGCGAGAAGGATTTTGAGTAAGTATAGGCCCGGATAGCTCAGTTGGCAGAGCATTCGCCCAGCAAGTGGAAGGTTTCAGGTTTGAATTCTGGTATAGTTCTAGCCCGTTATTTTTCCTGCCGAAAATTAAGAAGTGGCGCGTCTTAATGCCCTACCTCCCCGAAGACACACCCCTATTTATTACTATGGAAACACTACTGTCTCTTGATTTACAAATTGAAAAAAGATATTGTATACATTTATGCCAGTGACAAAGGCTAGAGGAAAAAGTAGAAATCAAATTGTAGCAGCAGAGAATCATCTCTGCCACCTCGCCCTCGAAGCTGTGCCTCGAGCTTGCATTCGCGGTACCGGGTGGTGTCGCGTTTCTTAACCTCAACGAGGAACCTCCTTCCCGAAGTAATATACTTCGGAGAGCAAACTCCGCGCGACTCACCCTCGCTGTCCGGCGTGATCTTCTCGAGGCAAGAGTTCGACTCCTGAAATCTGCTTTGTGCGATCTTCAGCGTGTGCAGAGAGTCTTGAAACACGCCGAGCTCCTGGTCCAGTTGCTGCTTGAACATCGTCAGCTGTTGGAGGTTCAAGTTCGGCAGGTTCGCCAGGCTGATCACCTGTGATTGCGCTGGCGACTTCATGGAGGCCTCCTGCGACATCCTGCAGCGTGGAATTTCCGGCGAGGCCAGACGCTATTCTCGAAATGTGCTTCACGATGACAAAGCCTCCGACCGACTCCGTGCCAACGATATCTCCAAACACGGACAACGGCGAACCGGACAAACAACGGCGCGTTCGGCGTCCTCTCTGGGTTTGAGTTTGTCAAAATCAACACCGAGCGGCGCCATAATGCAAGCGCGACGGACCCTCCATCTCGTGAAACGGCAGACATTATCCGATGAGAGAAAGCTGATGCCCATTCTACACCTAGGGATGATCCTACTTTTACCACATCCGATACCCCTTCTATACCTAAAGCTAATCCTACTTGCAGCTTATCCGAGGGAGTAGTATAAAGTGTAAAAGGGTACACTGTAGTTGTACTTTGGTACGATTGGAAACCAACCAAAGTGTAAACCTTTTACACTTTATACTACATACTCCCTCGGATAAGCTGTAAGTAGGATTAGCTTTAGGTATAGAAGGGAGTATCGGATGAGCCACAAGTAGGATCATCCCTAGGTGTAGAAAGGGCACTAGGGCAACGCTGTCGGTAAGGGGCAAATCATTTAATATCGTTTCGACTGTTGATATTATTACTTTTTGTAGGAACTTTATCGACAGTGATATTTCTCAGTAATATTGACAGTGAGTAAGGAATAGTAACATCCTAGGCTGCAATCCACAATTGATGCTACAAAACGCTTCAAAGCGTTCTTCTTCTCTTTCCTTTTAATAAAAAGAGAAAGAGAAGAAGAATGCTTCGAAGTATTTTGTAGCATCAAGTGGATCGCAGCTCTAGTAAACACGTACACACAGTTTGTAGCGTTAACATAACTTTCCAATAAACACCAACTAACAGTACATAATATCAATGTATATTATAATTTTCTACTCAACAATGTAAATGAAATGTAATATATGCGTGTTGTATTAATATTATAATTTCCTGCTAAACAATGTAAATTGTAATATTGCATTTGTAATATTTCATAACATTTAAGTTATATGTATAACAGTGTTACGTTAATGAAATATAACATTATACATATATTACATCATCGTTACATTATATCTCAGTCATCAAAATGTTAACAGCTTTTTAGCAGATTCGATTAGAAACTTACACCAAAACTATAGCCATCTGTGTCCGCATTTGGCTCTTGTTTGGGAAACATAGTCTGTAAAACATACGCTGTCAACATACCCAGCAAACCATAACGTAACTGTTACATAATTTATGCCTGTGCTATATTTAGAGATGATCCTACTTGTGGCTCATCCGATGATCCTTCTATACCTAAAGATAATCCTACTTGCGGCTTACCCGAGGGAGTAGTATAAAGTGTAAAAGGGTGCACTGCGGTTGGTTTCCGATCGTACCAACGTACCAACCCAAAAATTTTCATAAATTTTCTTATGCATATGTTTAGGAGTTATACAAATTTGTTTTTTTTTACCTTTTGTAGTCAACGACTTCAACGAATTTGTTTCGCAATTCCTGGCGTCTGTAAATTTTGTCTGTAAGATCTAATCTAATCAGAAAATTTTTGGGTTGATACGTTGGTTCGAATGGAAACCAACCGCAGTGTACCCTTTTACACTTTATACTACTCCCTCGGATAAGCCGCGAGTAGGATTATCTTTAGAAGGGAAATCGGATGTGCCACAAGTAGGATCATCCCTAGGTGTAGAACGGACATTAGGGAGCACATAAAGAGAACAATGTTATATTTCATAATTATGTAGAAGAGATGTAACTATTACATAACGTTGACAACACATTAGAAGAACAAAGTTATATTTCTTTGCTACGTATATATCATCGTAACAATTCTTAAAAAATGTTATGTAACACACCCGTGTCTTAAAATATATAGCATAAATATAAATATATAAGAGAGTTTACTTCAGTACCGGAAAGATGTTCAAAGAATCTCATGTGGATGTGCTAATTTATAATACCGCGTGTGGTTTTTTTCTTACGAGAAAGTGTCATGTATCTAGTGGGAGCGTAAGAATATAAATCGCCAACAAACAACAGAGTTTGCTACCAATCTGCTGACAAGTTATGTCAGCAGAATCTGCCCGATTTTTGCCGCCAATCTTCTGTCTAAACATATTATTAAGCTTTGTTATATTTTTGTTGATGTTTTGTCGACATTATGTAATATATTAGTTCCTGTATGCAATCTGTAGTCTTTCTGCCTTCAAACTTTGTAGTGAGCATTTGACGAAATCTGCTCTGACAGATTTGGCTATCTGGGATGTTACATTACATACTCTCCAAAACTTTTGGAGTGTAATTTCCACTCGAATAATGGTGTCACTGCCACTGACCAGATCGTTCTATTGGAGTGAATATTTACTGAATTTATTCACTTTACAGCCTTGGCCAAAAGTATTTGCTACCCCCCTTAATTCTTCCCTAGTAGCACAGTGCATTGGCTAAACATTAGCTAAACATATATTGGTCCAATATTGGTTATATTAGAAATGCATTGGCCGATATTGCCCAACGTAAAGTCAATATTGGCCATGAAATAAATGTAAATATATTGCACGATAATAATTATATAATATTAGATTTATATTGGATTAGATTAGATTAGATAGATTAGATTGGAAGTGCATTGGGCAATATTTAACATAATAACAATATTGGTCTAATATTGATGCGATATTGTATGTATAGGACTAATATAGGACTAATACTCTAATATTGATACTACATTGGTGCAATATTGTAACATTGTCGCAATGTAGCTGCAATGTAACTGCAAGTTTTTTGTTGTATGGGTAATACAATACGTAAACTATATACATATGTATACGTTTAACGTCTGTCACGTAAATAATGAATATAATTATCAAACATTTATACTTCGTTAGAAATATCGGAAATTTTGTTTGGTGTACAAATTTTATTTTCTGATACGATTATTTCGTTTGGACACAATTTTTAGCATGCCACGAAAAATAACGGATCGGATCAACGTATATACACATATAATAATATTTCTGTATCTTTAATGTGTGTCTGTACAGTTAAATAATTATAAAATCTTCATCTTATTGTACAGTTAAATTATAACCGAAATGCATTTAATTTAATCTAATATGAAGCTATTATATTTTTTATATAGATAAATCTTATATATAATAGATAATCAAATAATTATAAGATAAAAACTCTGGATATTGAACTGTCGATAATTGATGAATAACAAGAAGTGGGCTTAAAAAACTGAAATGTAGTTATTTGTGTACGAATTAACTTTATGCAGTATTTAATTAACATCCATATTATAATAAATTATAAATCATACATATTTCAGTTCTACTTTGAGCCATCCGCAATGATGTGACGATATGTAAATTAAGTAATATTTAAATAATAATTAAATAATTCCATGTTCCCCGACTATTGAATGTACAAAACTATTAAATTTTGGGGATGATATTTGAAAAATTCTATTAATTTTATTTTCATGATGCAACCAAAATTTGTAATAAAATTCAAATTTTAAAGTGGCTAGCAAAGAAAAGTGGAATTCGCGCGCTAAACAAAGATCAGAGAACGTGAGATTAAAAAAATGAAACCTCAGGAAATACGTCGGAAACTGAGGTGACTTTTTCACTCGGCAGTAGTTGTGTAAATTCAAAAACGAACGGTTAAAAAACGGATCTGGCGCAAAGTAACATCCGACTCATACGGCTGTCAAACATTGACAACATTTTTTCGATCTCACGTTCTCTAATCTTTATTTGGTGGGTGGATTCCATTTTTCTTTGCAAGTTATCTCCAAAATCAATTTATTACTATAATATTTTCTGCATCGTGAATATTAGTAAAATTTTTTCAAGTATTACCTCTTAGAAATTTTACATACATTCAATTTCTACACATGCTCATTACACGCTCGTCGGGAAATGAGAGATTATTCTGATATTATTTAAATGTAATATAATTTATCTATTACTGCGTCACTGAGAATGGTTCAAAGCAAAGCCAAAACATATAATTTGTAATTTATTACGAACGTTAACTAAATACTGCAGAAGATTAATTAAACAATAACCGTGTTTTGATTCTCAAAGCCCAGTCTTTCTCTACATATTCGTCAGATTCCTTAGTTTTTTAGGAAAATGTATTTCGTGCAAATACAGTTCAAAAAAACAATTCATTATTCAATTAGTTAATTTATAATAATTGATAATACGTGAATTATACATTGTTTACGTAAACATGACTCGCTTAAACATAATGTAAACAATACGCAGACAATTAATGTAGATGTCATCGTGAAATTTACGCGGTACACAATCCTGATTTTAATCTTATACAACTCTGCTTCCATCCTACGCGATTAACTTAGATAACTATGCATTTTAAACGCGATCAAACATGATTTATCATTAATAAACATGGTAGTGCTTGTTGCAAATAATTTATATTGTAAATTTGTCATAAAGAGGAACTTTAGAAACAAAAATTAAAAGTAAAAATTGTTTTGTTTTTTTTGGTGCAAGATATCTAATGAGAAAATCCGTCCACAATATCCACGTCCGCAAGAAATCTTTTCCTCTTATCGCAAGAAACTGAGCAGCTAAGTTTCTCTTCACAGAAACATCATAATTAGATAAGCCTGCAACGTAATTAATCCGCAGTTATTTTTGCACGTTATAACCGAAGTTTAATTTAATTGACATTTTTTTATTTTCTTCTTGTGAGGACTCGGAATTTTAAACTCGATAAGTAAATGTTGAAAGTTACAAGTTAATTTAAATTTTCTCATTTTATTCTCCAACTCTCTCTCTCTCCTTTCTAGGTAAAAATAATTATTTGTAAATGAGAAAAATCTTGGGCGCGCGAAATTAAACACTTTTATAACAGTTTTATATAACTGATACAATATATAAATAACTAGTGGAATTTATAATGGTATTATGAAGAACTTCTATAGAACTGATAGGTATACATATATAGTGAACGATGAGCAAACACAGATAGCAAATATAAATTGATTTAGCTATGAAATTTTTAGGTATTATTATGCCAGGATTTTCAAGTTTAATAAGAGAAATAAAAACTTTTCAAAACATGTATTTTGGAGTTTATAACGACATTAATTCTGTTTTGAACAGATTTCACAAATGCTTCAAAGGGCATTCATGTTTTTTGATTCAAAAACATAGATTTAAATCTGTCGAAGTAAAATCTTGGTGATGAAACATGTAGTTGCAAGGTTGTTATAATATACATTAAATCCTTTTATTTTTTCAATATTCGTCGTATTTATTGATTAGAGGTAGGAAAAGATAAGCATTTTTCTACGGACAACGAATTATCCGCACGCGATAATACTACTGACGTCTATTAAGATTAAAAAAGAATGAATTAGGTGCAATTACGTACGTCGATACAAAATAAGTTTCCTTTTTAAAGTTGCACTTACATTATTGACTATATTGTTTGTTAAATTATAAAAACAAAGAAGCGCAAAAATTGCTACGTTAGTTGTCGCAAAGCTGGCGATCTAATGGCGATTATTTTTCATATCTATTACTTTATTTTCTAAAAAGGTAAAGACAACACTTGCATTTAAATATTGTTTCTTTTTCATGATACTAATTAATTATTACGATTTCTTTCGTACGTTACTTATTCCCCAATAAACACCAAGTAATAGTTACATTACACGCGTGTTAAGGCCTGTGTCCACGATGCTAGAACTTGGTCCAAGTTCTAGTTCTGAGAAATGTGTTGCCAATCAACTTGCAGCTTTTATGGAATAGCAATATTGAAATATTTATGCAAAATTTTAGAACTATTTTGTGCTGTAGGGGATGTAACATAACGAATATTGATATACGTATTTCTATATGTCATGTAATATAACGTAGCAGTGCAGATTATATTTATATAATGCAATAATATGAGTATAATAAGAAATGTATTTAAAATAATCATATATCAGCAATAATGTATTATATATGTATCAGTAATATGCCATTTTTATATATTGCTAAAAGATTACGTTTTTATATTTATGCTATGTATTTTGAGGCACGGGTGTGTTACATAACATTTTTACAGAACTGTTACGGTGATATACATATACGTAACAAAGAAATATAACTTTGTTCTTCTAATGTGTTGTCAACGTTATGTAATAGTTACATCTCGTCTACATAACAATGAAATATAACATTGTTCTCATTATGTGTTATGTAACTAAGTTATGTAACATTTATGTTATGGTTTGCTGAGCGGTACTGAGAAAAGTTTTTAAATATAATATCTTGCGGACATTCGTTATGCTAGGTTATATAACACACACGTTTAAAAATATGCGACGTCGCCAACTCTTGAAAAGCTCGAAGATTTCTTCAAAACATCATATATTTTGACTTTACTAAGAAATATTTGCTTGCAGAGGCGATGACATATTCAATAGCGCATTTAAATTCTCGTGACATTTATTGTCTTCATTTCATTAGGATCTCCTTTTCTAAGAATTTTATACTCTCAAAATGCTTCTACAAATAATCGACTTATAAGCCCTGTATTAAAGAGTACAATTTTTCTTTTTCTTATCTCATCAGTAGCCGGATCGAAAATTTCGTTTACTGATAGATAAGACTTTGAACTACAACTCATTTAAATTTTAATTTTTTTCTATTGTACTTTTGGTTTGATTATGCAAGTACTACCTTAATACAACGCAAGTTTATTAATAATGCATAAATCAATATAGTCAACAAAATAATTGTACCTATTTTCTAATAAGTTCGATAGCTAGCAAAGAAGAAAAACGATCACGCGCATGTGCGTGCGTGCCTGTGGTGCTTATACATGCAATTATAATATATTACGCTACAAATGAACAACGGCAGATAATCTTTAACATTATTTAAGTAGTAATCTTTAATGTATATTCTTTCTTTCATAAGTATTTTTTTTCTTCACGTTCTAAATATCCTTAATTCTATGCTAATCTTATCAGCCACGAAATACTCGCAATCGATAGCAAAAGCATAATGGAAGGGTTACTTATTCTTGAAATAGAATTCGAACGAATAAGGCCACAGTATAAAGACTAAAATATAATCGCCGATATATCGCTTGGGAATATATTCCGTTGTATTGGATTTAATAAAGCACGTATTGTAATGGCACACATACGAAATATGACGTAATCACGAAATGACAGTTGTTAATTACATTTGTTGCATATGCAATACGCATGCGATACTGCTTTTGTAACGCCTCGCTTTGTGTGCTGTATCATGTGCTTTATGTGTTAAGCGCACTTAGTATGGTTTATAGCTTCTCGTCATTTTGACGTGCTCGGTACAAGCTTCATTTTCCCCTCATATACAATAGTTGTGAATGTCAGAAGTTTCGGGATCTCTCATTCGATGCAGTAAGATTGTATGACGGTACCTTGAAGGTAAAATGGCAGTATTATATGCATCACTTAATGAATCCAAAGCAGAATTAATATTTATGCACTAGACTGCTGCTTCATTCATTTTGCGATCTGCATCCTATCTTCCGTCTCAACTTTTACTTATAATGAGATACAAATTCACACAGGAAGATAAAATGCAAAACGTATCGTTGCAAGAGCCGATTCGAAAAACTGCAGCGTTAAATTAAAGCCTTCGTAAAGTCGAAACGCTTGAAACGTAGGATTTACGGTTGGGAAACAATTGCATACGGCATATGTGCATATAAACAATCAATTAATTTCTTTTGTATTAATTTCAATATTAATAGCAATGCTATGCAATAATCTATTTATATAAAAGCGTAAGCTCTCAACGATCAATAAAGTGAAATCTCC
The DNA here is from genome assembly GCF_000949405.1 of Vollenhovia emeryi. NCBI lineage: Eukaryota > Metazoa > Arthropoda > Insecta > Hymenoptera > Formicidae > Vollenhovia > Vollenhovia emeryi. The sequence continues at coordinate 553,610 of NW_011967143.1, forward strand.
TCGATTGTCATGTACTTTCAAGATCTGCAGCAAGAAGGTATTGTATAGAACAAAGGTATGTTACGTACATTGGACAAAGCATCCCAAGATCGAATATGAATAGAGGGTGCATCGAGTTTTTGAAATTCCTGCATAAAGAATCAATGACGCGATGGCATGGCAAGTACGTGCGCACAAAAAAAGTTGCACGAGCATTCAGTCTAAAGCTCACTTTAAACTTAACCGATCCGTAATTTTTGTCAGAGATTTTAGGGTAGACTTTTACAAATAATTTTATACTGTGCACTTTGATGTAGGTATACATACATTTTACACGTATTTTAATATTTTTTTTGATTGTTTGAGTATTTGCTTGTGTATTCTAATATTTTAATGTTTTTTTTTCTATTGCACGATATAAAATTATAAATAAGCTTATATGCTGCGAAATCTGACACAAATCATTTGAAGTAAATTTAAGTTATATGACAAAGTCTATCATGCAAGAAAGACGAATTAGTTTTTTAATAAGATATTTAATTTAACAAGTTTTAATATAGAATGTTTTGAATATTGCATTCTGTATCCACACGCTCTATAAAACAAATTTTAGAAAATTATTTCAAAATTAAAGCACTATTAAGTCTTCATATAAGCATCAATTATATAAATATAAATGTATTATTTTATTTTTGTAATAACGATATTTATATTATACTATTGTTATATATTTATTTCGTTTATAATTATATTATATTGATCTCTTTATTCTTTCTTTTTGCTTCAAGAATTATTTGACAATTTTTTAGATAAAAAAATTTAAATAATAATTGTGTTAATGTTAATGTTATTACGTATTATTAAACCATTTTTCTACAAAGTTTTGCTGTAAGAGCATAATGGAGACACGACCACTTTATTAAGCTTTTCCCAATATTGATATAATAATTAATTTTTAATTAATATTCGGTAATAAAACGAGCAGAAGCAAATTAGCATTCAAGAGAATATGTATAATACTATTCTTGCTTATTAATTATTACATTGAATCTTTTATCAAATTCGTATATAAAATTCTGATATTCAAAGCTTTCTACAATATAATATTTCAGACACGAAGTATTTCAGTAATGTATGTATTATTACTAGCGAAGCTTTATAATTCTGTTTCATTAATTTAATAAAGAAAAACAGATTATAAGCTCAACTTAAATAAGCAATACATAAAAAAGTTTTCTCTGAGAAATTTTTAAATATTTCGTAAAAATGTCATAGAGTATTAATTATACATGTTTTAATATTTCAATTTCTGCATAAGCTTGAATTCCGATAGACCATATTGGTATTGTTTAATGTATTTTTTATTCAAATCTTACAAGTTTGGCAAGCTGAAGTGCTTTTTCTGTAAAAGTATTAGGCGGAGGCAACCCTTTATTTATTGAAACTCTCGAGACTGAGTTGAAGAAGCTTTCATGGAAACAATATCACTTTGCCGATCCCGTAGGGATTAAAAGTATCTCTACAGAGAATGAGACAGATAACTTTATCATTTTTAATTTTCCGTTTGTTTGGACCTTCAAATAAAATATAACTTTAATTCAATCGTAAGTGTCATCTAATTAAGGCTAATTAATGTTTCTTTGCTTGAGAAATCGTTAAGTTACTTTATCAAGATTTTGATAAAGACATCAAAATGTGAACATAACATTAATGTCTTTTTAATACATATGTATATAGAGAAATATATAAAGAAAAGTCCTCTATTTTATGAGATAGAATTCTAATATGAGATAGTAAAGTTTTAACGTCCAAATTCAATCACAAATCTTTTTTCGCAACGATTACACGATCTATCAATCAATTCTCCACTGAACAGATTTGACTCCAACGGCAATAAATTTATGGTGGAACCAATAGATGATGCCTATTAATTTAGCAGAAACTCCGCTATCTCGTATTAGGAACCTGTCCCATACTAGGGGACTATCCTCTATATTTTTATACAATTATTAATAGTATTTTGTCTGATTGTGAGAAGAGCTGACACTTAAGTGAAATACTGCTTCCGATGAGCGAAATGTAATAGACCAGAATATCAATCAGCGTGTATATAGAATTATCGACATGTAACATTGCATGTATTTAAGCGAGCTATACATATTCAGATTGCTAATTAATTATCGAAATCCAACGATTTAACATGGATATACATTAGATAGATTTATTGTAATGAAATATCATGCTTTGAAAGTGCTAATGCACGAATGATGTAACCCTTTGGCGCTTTTATCCAAGTAAAGTAATCGTTATTTTGAAAGCTATAGAAGTTTGCAGTTAATTGTAGCTCGAGCTTTTTCTCTCCTTTATTCATTTTTTATTGACGTATTAGCCGTAATTATCGGTTAAACCGTGTACTCGCTATAGAGTACAACTGTACATGTATTATTCTTTCAGATTCTTCAATAAAATATGAAGATTTAAAAGCCATTTTTATCAGATATCGTACATTTCACAATACTTTTATAAGTCATGTTTTTAGTTATATCTAATTGATAACAGATTAAGCTTTGACTTTCTCTTATTTTGCCAACCTTTTGGTAAGATGACAAATAGTTAGAGTATATGTTTAGCTTTGTTTAATTTAAATTTAAATTTAAATTCTTCAGATTTAATATTATAATATTATTTTAAAGTTTTAAGAAATTTATCTTCCTACTGTATTATAAAATCTAAAATATGTGCCTTATTAGACACTTTTTTTCTATACATATATTTTTGACTGTAATTTTTTATACGATATATTTATATTATAATTAATAATAAAAAAAATATTTGCGCAAAAATATTATAGTAGAAAGGAATTTTTGGTCACATGTTATTAACTTTTGCTTGTGATCTTGTTTCTAATAAAAAAAGCAGTAAGGTTGAAACAGAAGGGTCAAGGGATACCGAAGGGATTGCGTCTTTTCGTAATACCATCACGAACACGTTTCGCTGAGACTCTAAAAATATATTAAAGAAATATAGATCGAGTCCAAGATATAATCCGGATCCCGAATGAAGGACTACGTCATGACTCTTTTTGACTGGATTAGTCGCTGTCTTTATTTAAATGTCACAGTAACACTATTCAAAATTCTCTCTCTCTCTCTCTCTCTCTCTCTCTCTCTCTCTCTCTCTCTCTCTCTCTCTCTTTCGTTTTCATGCATATTTAGACGTCTAGGATACTTACTTGAGATAAAATACATTTAGAATATTGTGCGTTTTCATTTATGTTTCATCAATATAACTTTTATTTAGAGTGTTAATATAACTTCTAAATTGTAACTTCTAAATTGTAACTTAGAAGGTGTTAAGGTTGGTAAATTAGTATGTCAAAAGTTTGTGTATAGATATGATAAAAAAAAAAGTGTGCCGTATATACTCGGAGTGCGAGCGAACTTTTGACATCTTGATTCGCCAACTTTAACAGCTCGCTATTTAAAAGTTATCCTTAGTATCCACATTTTGGAATTAGAAGTTCCCTCTTTAATGTCCCCCGAAATTTGCTATTACTCGTTAGTAATCCACCATGCGGCATCGTTGCGCGAGTTGGTATTTATGAATTTCTCTTGTGATAAAATGGCAAAAAAATAACTTGAAATTATCAAAGCTTGCTGGATTATATAGCAGTTTTTTTAAAAATATGACGCACTTATCGAAGACTATACTTAAGTTCTAAAAATTGTTAAAGAAAAATTCACGATACTTTTGGTCTTGATCTGATAATTCAACATGTCAATTTTCGGCGTTTTGCGTTTAATTAAATTATTTATTTAAACGGAATGGAGTTTACATTTTCCTACTTATCACAGGAAACTACGAGAAACTTGTCCGGTTTCAGTAGAATCAATTGTTTGATCACGTATATGTGAAATTTCGACAAAATTCCATTAGCACGTTGAATTACCTTGTGAAACTGAAATTTGAACTTTAATTAAAAGCCAAACGAGTATCCGACCTAAAATTTCAATATTTAGATTGTACTGAAACACGCAACTTGTTTTCCAACGAAGAAACATTCCGATATAAAGAAACGAAAGGCAACTAGACTGCTCCGGTTTCTTCTTCAGCCAGTCTTGAATTCCCGATGGAGCATAAAGGATTCCTTAGATGTCTGCCCACATATACACGAATACATGTAAAGAGATATTTTAACAATGAAAAAGAAAGTACTACGGCATTTTTACAATTGATGTGGCAACCTTTACTCCCAGCGTTTCACTGATGAATCATACATAACCGACATGCGATTACACGGGCTATTGCATTATAAGCATGCGGTTGCGAATCTAGGATCATAATTAATTAATCTAATTCCTCTTAGTGCTTGCAACTTTCTCGACAATGCTCTCTGAAATTACCAATACCATCGTATTATATCGTATTATGTGTAAATATAGACAAGTTTAAAAGATAAATACATATGTGCATACTACATAATTTTTATATGAACAAGGTACGAATAAGATATCGTTAAAGAATGGTTGGTGTTGAATTTGGCAAGGATTGATTGAGAGGCTTACTTTCTTTTAAATTTTGAATTGCTCCGAAGTGTTTGTGGTTTCTTTAACTTTTGCTAAGTCTGAGACATCGGCTAAATTTTTTTACACAAAAATTTAGCCGATGTCTCCGTAATTTAAAATAAAAAAATGCTTATATATGCATAGCTTTCAAAATACAGATAAAATGATTATATAATGTACTCATTGAAAGTGTTAGAGGGGCTAAATAGAAATTTACTATATTAAAAGCTCCAACAATATTATCACACGATTGGAGTACGGCAGCACTTTGGGTAGGACATCGTGATTAAAAGTGGAGCTTACGAATTTATAGAAACAGCCCTCTAGCTTTCTATAGCAAGCAAACGGTAACAAGCCAGGCAAGCTTTACTAAAGTATATCCCAACAGACTCAGTTTGGCCATCTATCCATGAGGCTAATCTGTAGCACTAAGTTTGATAATAATTCGAGTGGGATAGACAAATTGGTGTCTATCCTAATACAGAAAGTCAAAGCCTTGGGGTTTCTAAGCCCGGAATAATGCGATCTTCCATGGCAAGAATATTTGTAACGTTTTGAAAATTGACCGGTTTCATAGAAATCTTGTATTAACAGCGTTTTAATATAACAAATGAAGAGACAATGGGACGGCTAAGACAGTAAAAGTAAGCGCAACAGAAATCCAAAGCGTTAATCCAAAAATCTCGTTTTCTCAACGTTTTAAACATCTGTGTGCAGTTCGAGCTTGGTAATGCAGTAAGCATCTTCCTCGACGAAAGCATGTTTCATTCCGTTCATTCTCGCGCTTAAATCCAACTGAGTGTTATCGTCAGTGCATATACTCCACTACATTCATCTTCTTTCAGGCTGAAAAGCCGCACTTTAACGTAAACGTCGAATTAGTACTTGACAGGAATCTAATTTCACCACGCATCTCCGTGCGCCTCGCAAAACTACATCAGCCTCTCCTCCGTTTTCTCGCTCGTGCGTGCGTGCATGTAGATATAACCGGCAATAATTTCATTTGTCTGGTTTCCAGTCGGCGTTTCATAAGGCCAAGGTGGAAGGTAGACGCGCGCGCGGGCCAGTGATTTATTTGCAAGCGGATGTACGAGGTGTGTTGTCTCTTCCATATGCGAAACTCAGTGCAGTATGGCCCTTTGGGCCATGTATTCGTGCCGCATGGTTACGTATCATTAAGATTATGTAGACGACTTGTATATGCGCCCGTGTATAATGTAGCTCTTACTGTGGGTGGACACGTGCGAGTCTCTCTCTTTCCCTCTCGCTCTCAACATTGTACTCAAACTTTGCTACCCTATGGACCAACTGATAGCAAGCCCGGCGACATATGTCGATGTAAACTCCCATTGCAATTCTATAATCACAACTTACTCTATGTATACTATAATATTAAGCGTATAATATGTAGAGTTAAAGCATCACGCAAGAGAGTTTCTTAATGAATAGAGCGATTTAGCGTATTACGCTGTTAATAAAACTACATTTTTCCTTTGTAACCGATGTAGAAATATTTTAACGTCAGGAAAAAAAAGAGAAAGCAAAAGTGTGCTAAGTGTTAGGATAATATATTTGAGATTTGTGCGGTGTATTTTATTCCAACGTTTCACTTTATTTCATCAGGGAGGAACAACCTGTTACAGTATCAGGTAAAATTGTTCGCGAAACGGTGGAATAAAATGGCAAAACTTACGCGGCTGCAATCCCTGGGCTAAAGCCCAGTACGTGTAAAGATAGCAATCGCGAATGCCTATAGCTACGTTTGCTTCTATGAAATTAAGAAAAAAAAAGTAGGAATTGTACGCCATAATTTTATACACGCCTACATATGGCTAGACAGCGTTAACAGGAAAATAACTCAACGTACAAAACAAATGTTTCGTATAAATAAAGTAAAAAGTGACGCATATGAAATAGGTAGAATATCCAACTCCTTTTATGCTTTCGTTTGAAAACAATTTGCTTTTATTTTCTAGAAGAGAATTAACTTTTATTTTTACACGTCATCTTCGTATCGCGAAGACCATCATATCCGTCCGCATAATTAACTTTCTATGAATAATGACAATACAAAGCGCAGCGTAAATATATAAAAATTACGCGAGTAGCTTTAATAAAAAGCTTTAATTGAATAGAAAATTTTCATATTATAGCTATAATATGAAAATTAAAATTAGCGTAAAATATTCGCGAATATGCTTTACGACCGATTAATTAACGTCACGAAATACCTCATAATGGCTCATTAAGTAATATCTATTTATTAATATTATAAAGTAAGCTGGAATCTCAGTATAACGGTATTCCTATAAAATGATGAAGCGTCACGTTAATGCCAAAGAATCCTTCAATCTTGAATTTGAATCGATATCACCATTTTCCTCTCCCCCGCAGTAGGTCTTGACATCTCAGAAACGTGCGTGTCGCAGCGATCCTAGACGGGTGAATAGAAGCGCAATAAGAGCTATAGTATTCGCTCTTATTGTGGGATGCCAAGTGCAAACGACAAACGTGATGGAAGTAAATCGTTCAAAGCACCCCGTGTGTTTTCGCGTAAGCTATTATTAAATAGGGGTTTTACGGAAATGAAATACTCTACGCTTGAGGATTTGACATGCCATTTCATTTCTTACTCTCTCTCTCTCTCTCTCTCTCTCTCTCTATTCTAACTGACAATTTTCTGTTACCGAATCTTCATTGTTGTAAATATTCCCTGCGGCTAGCGGGTTTCTCGAAAGCAATATTCGTAATGGCGCGCGATGCATTATTTTCGTGTTTTATCAAATTTTACACTGCGTATCCGAGCAAGTTTTAATCTCGCATCGTGTTTTATCAAATCCTATGCAGCACGTTTGAGCACATTTTAATTTTGTACATAATCTGAGGTAGCTTCATTTTTTAACGACTGCAATTGTAGTACGTCGCTTGGTACACGTAGACGACAGATGTTGTCTACGATAAGAGAAATCGGTGGACTGTATCGGAATCCCAATTTAATCAAAAGATAAAAGCTTACGAGACAATCTGCTTTAAGTCATTTACTTCCATCATGTTTATCGTTTGCACTTGACTTCGCACAATGACGTAGGGAGGTACCGCTTCTATTCTTCTGTCTGGGATTGCCTGTTCGAAAGATATCGAGCATGAAGGTTGTACATTTATCTTAAAATCCTTTGCCAAATGCGCCGTGATGTAATGCAAAGCGCTTTGCTGTTTCTTTTTTTTTCACGTTAAATACGATTTTCGTGTGAATCCAGCAGCATTACGTATGGGTAACAGACATTTTCATTCATTATGCATGTGAGAAACGGAGAAGGTGTGTCACCGAGAAATTAATTCCTCCCATCTAGCCTGTATTCCCGGGATGTAATCGTCACAATTCCGTGAATGCCGTAACATGCTAACGCCATAATTTTCAATCAGTGACACACCATTCTTCATGCACGCTTGCAATGATCGTTCAGTTCGATAATTTTGTCATGGCCTCGGCGATTGAAAGGAAATGGGGAAATATCGACAGTGTCGTCATTCGACGTGCGTGGTAGGTCGGAAATTGTGCTGCATTTTGTGAAAGAAATTTTTAGTACAAAGAGTAATTTACCCCTAACTTTTGTTATCACTTCGCTGTTGTTATCGTACAGAAATTAAAAGAATATGAATGATGTAATATTTTAACATTTCAAACAAGTTATTACAAGTTTAAAATTTATCTGCAAGGCTTTTAAAACAACTTCTCGAGTACTCTTTTTTATATCTTTATTAAGAAAAAGTTGACTATAGACTAGAGGTTACAGAGTTCCTGGATCAAGAAACCTTTTATATGCAACGTAAATATACCTTTGTAGTCACTTTTTATAGAAAGAACTGTAATAGAGGCCTTTCCCATTGACCAATTATTAGCTACTGTATATTAAACAACAAACTTTATGATTTGTCATCAAGATAAAGAAATGTAAGTAAAAAATTTCTGAAAAGAAATTTGCGAGAAAGTGTTGCAAGTAATCGATACTCGATAAAAAGATATATGCAATGCATTGGCTCATATTGAGTTTTCCGTGGAATAACTTGCCGTACAGTCTCCGCGTTGTGATATTAAAGTATATATTTTATACTGTATCACATAAAAGAGGTACAGCTATATGATATAAAAGTGTCTACACAGAAGTACACACAAGAAACTTGAAAGCGGTCGATTTACAGCGTTTAGAAAATCGCGGTTTTCATAGAGAGCTAAATACGATATAAACCACCATACAGCGGTAATACATAGGAAGATGATTACGTGAGATAATGTGTTATCAATCCATAGAAGTAAAACGTATAATATTTTAGAAAAGTGCGATTTAAAACACTTTAACATATAGCGTAAGGTTTTATCGTTATATTAGAAAATACGTAGATACGTCAATAAAATAGCCTAATAGGAGCCTTCCAATTTTCGGTTTAAGCAAAAATTTCGAAATAATTACGTAAATGTGAACCATTGATTGCTCGTTGTACTTCATACGCATCTCTGAATATGAAAGAGCTTAAAATTGATCTATTTTTAAACGGTTGGTCATTATGATGTTTAATACCATCTGCCTGATTATTATGAGATGTTAATACCTGGATTTAATCCTTGAATAATAAATCATTTCTCCTCCTCTTCTGTTATCTTAAATATTGCCTAAATCTACTTTGTTATGAACTGCTTTCTATATATCTCATTCAAATAACGATAGGACTAAATATGAAAGAAAATATATCTACCATAATTACATTTCGATTTATATGATACAGTGAGAAATTTTATTGTTGTATTTTTATATTTTGTTCTATATAGTTTTTTCTTGTAATGTGCGCGTGTGTGTGTGTGATAAAAAGATAACACGTAAATTATTAACTTTAGATTAAAAAACATGAATAAATAAATCTGGATTTTTTTATTAAGTATTAACGCATTTGAGAAAAAATAAGAAAAATGTATTGTTTACAAAATGTATTTTTAAATTAATAAATAAATTAATAAATTAATAAATTTTACAACTAAAAGTATTACTGATTATAAATGCAGCTATCATCTTCATAGAAATTGTCTAGCATCCTTGAAAGATTAAATCTTACCTTTATGATGTTTCCATCAATATAGCTAGACATAAAAATAGCGAGTTGTTATCTTAGAAATAGCTATGCATTGACATTTGCATAAATAAGTAATGCAGTGGTTCACGATCGATAAAAAAATAGGTTCAAGAACAAGCTGATATTAATTATGCAGCGACATCATGCAGAGACTTCAAAGACCCATACCTTAAATTATATTATAAATAAATGGAGAAGACCTAAATAAAAACAGTGTGAATAAATTGGTAAATATTCTTGAGATCTTTGCATTTAGCGGCGTATTGAAAACTGTTTATTCTCTTTTTCTCCCTTTCACACGCACATACACACACAAATATAAAAATCGACATCCGTAATAATTAATTGGTTTTACAGTAAAGATTTTATTCTTTTCTCTTTGTTTCTAAAAATATTACTTAATTGAAATGGATTTATATACACTTTTTTTTATAGATCTTTAATGGATTTATATAGTTTGTGTAGCATATAGCTTGATCATTTAACAGTGAATACGTTATTACAGTATATTTGACGTTTCTGAAATAATAATGGAGACCGGTAAGAAAATCAGGTTTAATTCAACGCGTTATTTCTTGCAGTGTCATAAATGAACATAGCTAGCGCGTTCACTTCTGAATACGTGGAGCCATTGTTTATACGTCTGCGTCTTGAAAGCACTTCTTCTTGTTAAATTTTTCAAAACGCGCATTCCGCCGCATCTTTAGCTTAATTTACATATGGCAATTTACAACCAATTAATAATTCAAATGCTTTCTGCACTTACGCTGAGAGAAATGCATTGCAATGATAATTTTATATTAATGAAAACGGGTTAAAAATTATACTTAACAATTTATAATTGATAATAATTTTTAATAAATCTTTAAATTACCTGATATCTTATATAATAACATAAGTACACTTAAATATTTTTGGTTTTGCTTGTCTTAAACTCAGAATTGAGTAAAAACAATGGTAAATATTACTTTATTTAAAAAATTAAAACGTTATCCTAAAGTTATATAAAATGTTCAAACAAATTATTATTTTGCTTTCGAACATTATATTTTACCGTAACATAATTCGCCACGAAAACTTTGAAATTTATAACGAGCTTTCACGCGCACTAATGAGACTAATACTTTTGCATGTAGAATGACACGTTACAAAATAATAATTTGGCGGATAAAAAAATAATGGAAAAGACGATGCGTAACAACCTTGTCATTTTGACAAAGTAATGTTCCTTAGGAAATGCCTGTTAATTAAAATGTTTGCACACATAAGCAATTAACAGTGTTAATTGAAATCCATTACAAATATTAAATTAAACATTAATAAAAATATTGTTACAAAATATCAATTGTATGTCAATATATTTTAAGCTAGTAATAAATAAAGCATTATTAAATAATAATATTTAAAAAATACTGGAAATAACGTTATTAAAACAAAGTTGTTTGATGGGAACAAATCATGTTTATTTCATAATATGTACAGAATTTTGTTGTCACAATATAATATTAACAGTTCCGTGAGAGTAAGGAATGTTATCATGAATATATAAGACGTATATTTATATGTATAATTACATTATTAAGTACGCCTGAATATTAAATAACATCGAACTTCTTCTGTTACAATTCTGTCAGTCTCATTAATGAGTAAGAAAATAATGTCTTTCAAAGGGAGAAGATGGGATGTTAGGCTTACTAATTTATTATTATTGGCCATTTAGCGATCGTGCAACCAGAATTATGTATATAACGTTCGATAATTACTTATGACAAAGCTTGTTGTAAAGCATGAAGATGATAATATTATGACATTATGTGTAACGTTGTACTCGTAATGTATAATTAAACTAGAATTCAGATTATAGCAACGTCCTCTTTAGTTTGGAGCCCCTCGCACATTGTTCGAGCATTCATTTTAAAGGTCTGTACCTGGCTTTCGGCCACGCTTTGTCGCCATCTGACAGAAGTAGATTTAAAACGACCTGGAAACAAAGTAAAGTGTGCAAGTTCAAATGTTTGCTATTGTCATTTATTTTTTTGCCGACCTAGGACACGCATTATGGAAAATTCCTTTTCTCGCAGAATGCAAATGGGCATTGGAAAATTATTTGAATTCGAATTTTAATTCTGCATTGTCTGAATTTGTTAATTACCTTACACGATCAAAGAGATTTTGTAACATTATTCGTATGCATTATATGTACTTTTTTAACGTGCTACATATATTTGCAATACTGGAAGTAAATTTTCCAATCGCGTTCTCTCTGACTAATCTGACCCGTAAATTACAATGATTGAAGTAGGAAATGACAAATTGAGGCACAAATTGGTTCACGCCTGGTCGTTCTGTTTCAAGCCCATTTTAAATTTAAAAGCTTTTAAAGGAATCCTTTCTAATTTTTATAACACAAAAAAAATAACAAATCTCGGAATGCAATCGAATCTATAACACAATATAAATTTAGGGATTAGAATATATTTACAGAAATAAATAACATGTATCGACGTATTGCCCATAAGTTTATAATTATTGTGTACAAATTATTGTGCATTATTTCGTTTGACTTTTTAATTATATTTTATGCCTTATATTGCAAATATATTGTAGATAATTTATAGTCTTTGTCCTTTTTTTGTCTCATAATGTATGATATTTTTGATTAGACTATCAAGTTGGATTGATGCGCGTCTCTTAAGAGAAACTGAACATATTGTTGCGTACTTTGTATAACTTACGCGAAGACAATTTCACATTGAGAATAATGATAAGATTAGATTAAACAATATGTCTTTGCCTAGAGGCTAAAATTCCGCGGATAGTTGATATAAAATATAGCGTGGTTTAAAATTCAACGTTACCTCAGAGGTTTAACGATAACATTCTTCAACATATATTTATCATACGCTAAATAAAGTATGCGAAATACTTGCCCGCAAGTATGTATAAAACAGACTATCCTTCATTACGTATAACGAAAATGTTTTAGGCGTGGTAAGAGAAAGAAAGGAAAATAAATTTGATGTACGTATATAAATCTTATAATAAATACACCTTTGTTCTGTCAAATAGTTTTAAAAATATGATAGATATGAAACGTGATTAAAGAGCTTCCAGAAATGCGAAACAATAAATCGATACATATAATTCTTGTTAGATTTTATTTTTGCTTATCGTTCTGCGAACATTTCGAAAACGTTTTACGATATTAAATTTTCAGGACAAAATGTTCTTATCTTGCTTCATTGTGTACAATTTTCAAACTATATAAAGTAATAAAAAAAGTAATGTTCTTATAAATATTATAAATTGAACGATAATATATTATTGCTGTAATAGCGCAATTCGAAAAATTGTTTTTTTCTTATAAATACATATATATTTTTAATATTTTATTTGTGAATACTTTTACAAAGTCAAAATATTAAATTTTACAACATATTTATATTTATTATTGTAGACGTATGTTATATATTATTATAAGTTATGTATTATATGTATACGAGAAATAGAAGAAAATATCCTTTTGATTTGAAAGTTTGAGTGTCATACTTTTAAAGGCGCTTGAACACAGTTGAAAGGTGCCGCTATTCATATCTTGACTATCTTTTACATCAGTGAAGTTCTATTTGTATGAATTGCGTAACTGTAAAGCTCTATCTATAATAAGCAAAAATAGAACGGAAATCTTTTTCATATAAAATATTTTATTTTTGAAAGGTAAAAGTAAATTGTTAAAAAAGTTTATGGAGTTATGGAGTTATTTGCGTTTATTTGACGAGATACTGGGCGAATCGATATTGTCCGTCGAGTGACGTTTTGGACGAAATAATTCGGTGATTGACTCTTTTGATTCGTTACACACAATTTCCATTGTGTCAAACGAATCATATCAACGAATTATTGTTAAAAATTATCCTCTAGATGTGATTTAACGTGCTTTTGCAATAAATACAATGGTACAAGAGGCACAAAAGATCCTAATTATAATATATTTTATTAAAAATAGTAATAAATGAACAAGTGTAAATTTTTCTTAAATGAGTACTTTACCCAAAGCAATTCGAAATGCCAATTTCGATCTCAAGATCGATCAAGATCTTATACAAATCATAAAGCAAACTATCCAAATCGTTTATGTGTTCATATAAGAATGTTTTCTCTTTATATAGCACAATGAAATGTTGTCGGTCACCTGTCATTTGCAACTAACAATAAGTAAAAATTATACTCACTCGAATTGCATGGCATGAGTTCTGAACGCTGAAACCCAGCCAGTTCTTGAGTTTCATGGGTTTGCACGTTTGTCCGATCTATCACGCAGTAGCATTTGCAGATTACCAATTCAAAGTAAACTCGAAACCTGCAACAGTTAATACGTTTCATGATACGTGCAGCTCTATTTGTAAATAAGTCTGCTCATCTAATTAACCAGATCGCAATGCATTTAAGCAAATTATTGTCAATGTAAGACACTGCGGTTTGCGTGCTCACATACGAGTGAAATTTAAATTGGGTCGGAGAAAATGATCGAACGCGAGATTAGTACTTTGAATTCAGATCGGATAATAATATCCTCATATTTTTCTGTCTTAAAATGGAATCAATTAAAACTTTCAAGTATAAGATCGTATGTAAGAGATCCAGAGTGTAGGTATGTACATATAGCATTTGCCATCATTCTTTCAACCTATTTTCAGCAGATCGATGATTACATAAATCTGTTACGTCTTTTTGCGTTGTTTTTATATAATTATACTACTTTATTTTTATACTAAAAATTACTTGCATTAAAGATAAAAATATAGTAAATATAGTAAATTTTATTTACTATAGTTTTTTTTAGTACAAATTAGAATATCAAGCTCTATTTGGATATATCTATCTTTATTGTATGAATTATCTTATTATGTTGTAAACTATAATGTAGGTATAAACTGATGTTGTTAGTGAGGAGCGACACAGCGACTGTGTTGTCCGAATTTATTTTTGGGTCAGGAGCTCTCTTTCTCTATCTCTCTCTGCCTTTATCTTTCTCTCTCTCTCTCTTTCTCTTGCTCTCCTGCGGAAAGGTGTTACATCCTTCCGAGAGTCGAAATAATAGGGAACACAATATAACCCTTGTCGCCGACAACAAATTATATTAGCTAGTACAAGCGAATAGACATTGTCTTGATTTTTGCGAGCAGGAAGATTCTTTTCGGATCTACTTGTATAAAAACGCCTAATAACGAAAATTTTAATATCAATTCTCGGCAATTTTCTCGGAAAAGCCTCGACCTCTCAAGAAGAGAGCAGCTATAAGAAAAGGACAATCTACCACCGAGGAAATGAATCTATGCTCAGCCTTCTAATTTACGATATCTCTCGCTTAGTTTATAATAAACATATTATACGTATACCTTAGACGCCACCCTTGCCTTTTCATCCAACCCTCCGATCGATCGCAAAAGGCGAGGGAGCGCCTACATTATCATAAATATTTAATATCAATATATTAAAATATATTAATATAACCAAGCATATTAAATAGAATCAAGAATATAGGCAGAAAATTAAAATTCTTAAAGCCATTAAAACTGGTAACGTTATAATGTAGGCACTGTTGACCGCGTTGTACTCTCAAAACCTTTCATAAAGTAACATTTTCTGTTAAAAATAAATTTTCCTAATATTTTCTTGCACAAATAAGGGTCAGAGCAATTTATTTCGATTTGAATTATTGACGTAAACAATGGTACATAAAATATATTGGTCTTGACAGATATAATCCTGGTAAACGACCTGTTTTCTTATTCGACCTTCTGACCAGGATCTTGACAGCTCGTTCATAATGCTCTTAGAGAAACTTGATAAAGTTCTGCTTTTGTTGTAGATAATATATAGACGTCTTCTGAATCTACAGGGTGCTACGCAAGACTTTGACGTCCGGTCATGGGAAGGTAGAGGGGACTAAGACAAACAGGAAAGTATTGTACTATTTTGCGCTTGGACGAATAGTTATCGAGATACGAAATTTTAAAAATCGCCGTATTAGCCCAACCTACTGGCGAATGTAAGCGCGCGGTGAGGTGACCGGCCTAGCGGCCCCGCGCGGGGAGACGTGCGAGCGGTCGCGTAAGCGGCGGACGGGCAGCGGCGCGCCTCGCCTCCCTACTCC
>NW_011967143.1:574416-595224 GCF_000949405.1 Vollenhovia emeryi
TTTACAGAAATACGCAAACCTGATACAAACTTATTTTCTTCATAACTTTTTAACAAACAATGAGCGACGGGAATGGGCAATGACCTTGACCTCCTTGAGGGTCAAGGTCAACATCAAGGTCAAACGGAAGTTGATTGGCGGGTGCTATGTTAAAGGAAATATTTACCTTAATTTAAAAAAATTTATAGCTATAGATGTAATTTAATAGCTGTAATACACATTAAGTGTGAGTAATTATTGATGGCGCAAACAGAAAATTGTCAGATGTCTGGACACTAATTGGGTCGTCTAAGGATGTAAGCGATAGCAGACGGTAATAACAAGATTTCTTCTGGGTGCAATGAAGAGTATCTGATGGCTTATCATGTTGCGTCTGTCAGACGTGATTAGTTTTCAGAGTGAAGGAACTTAGAGGACGAAACATCGGCGAAGTTAAGTTGCTGAGAATCAATATGCGAATGTAGAAATGTATAATTAGAATGTAAACTGAAACTCTCTGTGGTTAACCGAGGGATCGATGCTCTGGCGTTATTGATTAGCGAATGCCGTTACGAAACCGCCGAATGACTCGTAGTATGAAAATTTTGTGTATAGGCCTATAATAATTAAGAATCTTATCTAACAGCACGGAATAATTATTTGATGGAAGAGTTTTTACGCAATTTTAAAATGTCAGAGAAAACTTATTTTTATAAAGTTGCTAAAATATATTTCTTTAAAGAAAGCGATTAATTTACGCTTATTTCAAAATAATATTAATTACATCGGGAAAATAAGATCATATAATTCTCTGCAAAAGTTTTCGATAAACTTTCAAGGTAAGGGATTATGTGTTTGATAATGTTAATCCGAAGATTCGTCTTTATCCCTTTAACTTGTCGAAGACTACTTTATATAATCCTCAGAATTGTCCAATTTTTCAAAGTATTACGTTTGATCGGATATTACAAGGATTTAGGTAAATCTCATTTAATGCATCACAGTCTGGAATTCAATCAGTTTAATGCTAACGTAAAACTCGTCGAGCGTCAACTTTTTTCACACGCCATGCTGTTAATCTCATTGTAGCAGTATCGTATTTTATCTGTGAAAATTTTCTTCACGATCATTATTATTAAAATAAAATAAATAAATTCTTACATTTTTTTGCAAAATTATTATAAAAATGTTACGTATAATTGGACGTTCGAGTGAGATTTATGAAAATCTTCTTTAATCCACATCTTTGTATGTACCCATCGTTAATTTTACTACAAAATATACTTATTAACAGATCTTTTAATCTGTCTTAAGCCCACTTTAAACAATCTATAATTTAAGTTAGAATTATGACAAAATTTTATTTCCAATTATACATATATTGTGTAATAAAAAAAAACATCGTTTCAAGAGTTAAAACACACACGTGCCTTAAAATACATGCATAAAATAACTTAATGAAATAGAAACTTTGCAAATTATATTGTCATAAAATAAATTGTCTAACAAATGTAAAAAATTAATATATATAAAAATCTACTTTAGGAAAAAGTGATGATCGCATTCTTTATCAAGACATGAGTTTTTGACAACCTATATATAAGAAATAAGCAATACCTGTTATTCATCCAGTAATATATGATCGGATTTACCATAGAGTTGGACATAGCGAGCCAGTAAAAACTTAAATATACATGTTGCACATAACTGTTTTCTGCAATATGACGATGATGATACACAAAGATGAAAAATCCCTGATATGGTAACCAGCACACTGCAAATATTGTCACCACGATAATGAACATCTTTACCACCTGCAACAAATTAAGAAGGAAAATATTATAACAAAGTTTAAGACTATTAAATGCTCTTTCAACTGCTGGCACTTTGGCAAGTTCGAAATTTATTGAATACCGATTTTTCAAAACGATAGTTATCTTCTAAAAGAGTGTTTTACATATAGAGATACAGAGAAGATGTTATCAAGTTTTTATGCGATTTTTGCAGTTGCATAAAGACGATATTTGCAGAAAGCATTAGTAGCAATTAATTCGCACTTAATTCCAAAACTTATATTCAGCAACGTCTACTGCAGTATGCTCTGATAACCAACGGTAGTTAAGGACTTAATAGGAATCTATTGTTCTCAAGTTTACGCTTTAATGTTCATGTTGCGTTCGGAAATAGTTATTAATTTGATACTGCCAAAGAATAAGTCTAAGAAGTAAAATCGAATGTAAAACATATTAGTAAGTAGCTTAGTTATGTTATTGGAAAAAAAATACTTTTGAGATATTTAAACAGATACCCCCTAAAAACATCTGATTTGCATGCAAATGGGTAAGTAAAATTGCGAAATGTTTTATAATCCTAACGACCTACTTTATAGATGCATATTTTAAGATTTTTGGGTAAATAAAGTATAAAGATTTTCTTCGTTGTTTACTTGTGGCCAAATTTCTTGACATATTATCATCTTGAAAAAATTTAAAGAATGTAACAATATGTGAGAATATATTTATCTTTTAACTTTAATATATTGTAATTGTTTATCGATACGCATACGTATTTATATGATAATATAACGGGAATACTCAATAACGTACCTTGCGTTTGGATTTCATTGATTCTTTCTGGTAGTGCGTAAGTTCACCAATCGATTTTGAGCCCCATAATTTTCGTCCCATACACGTATAACAGACAGCCATCACTGACATGGGAACCAGATACGTTACAGTGAAGAATAAGACATTGTAGCTGTAGAATAAATGATTCATGTAAAACTATAAAGGTTGCCGAGATATATACTGAGACTTGCTACACCCAAGTTTTATTAAAACCGTAACTCGTTTCATAAGATACACGCGGCTGGACGATTACTCAAGAAAGAAGGTAGGCAATTTGTTTTTATTAATTGAGACGTGTGTCTGAGTTTAAAATGCATTATAGTAGGATACAATAATTGCAGTAGATGTACTAATTGTTATAAGTATTACATTTATTTCTAAGTGGTATTGTCCGCATTGTGTAGTATTTTAGGCGTCGATAATTTGAATTGACATTTACTTTCTTTAATCAACTCATGAAATAAAGCTTCAAGAAGAAGTTTTATTAAGAAAGTTTTACAATTAGTATATTGTATGTAACCGTGACGTTTGATGTAAGAAAATCGAATTCAATATTACATTAATTATTAGTTTTTATCCTTCTTTTACTTGAAGTATTACAATAATTCCGGTACAAGTAGTACAAGTTCGTATGTCCTTTCGAACACTTTCGATTCGAGTTTCAATTTCGACTCCCGAGAGTGAATGTGGCAATCACAATCGCTGGATAAGTTAAATTGCACATAAGAGGACCATTCTGTGAGATTACTTGGGATTTGTGATATAGATAGAAATCTATGCAAAACTTGATTTCCATTTTCGCATATACAGAATTGTACGTCACTCCCTAGTGAGTTTGAGTGTTTTAAATTATCCTATTGCATGCTATCAGATCCACTGATATTGTTACATCCGTTGTTAAATAAGCTTAACTTGGAGTTGCTTCGTAGATATGTAGGAATAGTATTCACTGTAAACTTCGGCGTCGCGCGATGTTCTTCGTAAGAGTAGAATATACCGCACTAACGACAGTAAGTTTCACGACTATACGACAAATGAAAACCTCGGGTATCTAAAGTTTTGCCTACGTGAAGTATACGAAATGTTAGCCTGAATGACTAAGATTTATAGGGACATTTAGCTAACCATTTTCTCATAAAACATTCCATTATGGACGTCGTGGTCACTCTCCTCGAACATTGAACAAGTTAGTAATTAGCATGCCTCGATGGTCGAATTGGTGAGACGCCCGCCTAGTGAGAGGGAGGTCCAGGTTCAAACCCTGGCTGAAGTGAAATTTTCGCAATAAATTTACAAATTAAAACCATTTAGACACTAACATCCTGTTTTGGCTCTTACATCCTTTATTCCTTCGAATTGTAATTTCACGTTGGAGCCTTATGAATGTTATTGTTTGGTAATTAAGTTTTTTAATTAATAATTTCACATACACTAAGCAAGAATACGCTACAAAGAATATATAATAATAATAATAAATACAAATATATTAGACTTGTTTGATTTTATTACATTTGAATGTTTTCGTTTCGTTTCAGGAAAATAAATTATATTTTCTATACAGCATTTTTGCATCATTTCAAACTTTTCTTTGCAAAGGAGGAAAATCTCGGATTTTGTCCTATTCTTTAAATTGGTCTCGTTTTGTTTGCTATCCGCGCGGAAAAAGGAAACTGAGGCGCATTTAATATTGACTTTTCGCGTCCAATACTAGTTTCGTGTGTTTCTAGCGTTTCTATTTATATCAAACAATATAACATATTCACTGTGAATCGGTTTTACTAACAATAAGTTTTAGAAGTAATTCAAAGTTATTTAATTTTTTCAGTATCAAATCGCTATTTATTTCAGAAGGGAAGATTTACATTTCGTAAATTTTATTACATACTGCATGGATAGAATTTTTTCATTGTACTTTCTCTCCTGCTATATCTTCATTGAAAACTGATCCCCTTTTAACAAACATTTGATTTGACTTCTCCCTTTAGCAAAGTTTTATTGTTACATTTATAAACATTAAAGGATTTAACGATAGAATATTCTATTAAAAACAATTGAAAAATCAATCTTAGCTTTTAGACGTTTTATGCATATATTGAGATATTCTATACATTATTTTCAGTCTGCGAATTAAACTTTATTTATATACTCAATGCATTTTTTATATAATAATTTTAAACTTTTTCTCGCATAAGAGTAAGTTGCAGTGAGCAACAAGACTGTAGAGTCAAACCACTAATAAATAAATCACTCTAATTAATAAATTGACGTAAAATATGGTAATGCAATGGATCGAATGCAACCACTCTAATTAGGTCGAACCACTCTTATCGTCTCCGGTGATATATTGATAGCAAATATAGAGCAATTTCCTGTCCTATCTCCTTAGGATAATCGTTGATTCAATCTCTTTCGCATTTGTAATGGATCGTGTACATGGCGTTTACAGAAACTTCTTTCCGCACGCGATTTCACGTGCGCGCCTTTCCTATCAAAAAACGCTGAACAGTCCCCGTTCGACATACAGATTTACATATTCCTGAAGTCCATTACACTGAGACCAGTTAAGTTTTGCATAGAAGGAGCTCGATAGAAAGCTTACTTACAAATACTCTGTTTGACTACGTAAATAGCCACCGTCAGGCCACAATAAGTAACAGGAGATTCTGGTTGTTCCATTGGAATATCTGCAATTGATTACACATCAATGTCTTCGAGAATATTGAAACAAATATAAACAACGGTAACAAACATTATCAGAAGACTATGCTATTAAATGTGTCTATCAATAATATAGAATATATATACATATTATGCTCTTCCTTTTCGAGTATTAATCATTAAGAATTAAGAGTTTTATTTTTCGTAGTCTCTTGTAGGGATGTAGGGAAAAACGACCCTTTAGTCAAGTCCGAGAAGAAATACATTAAGGGATATAATAAGAAAAACAATGTGATGAAAGAAAGAAGTTATTTGTATGGAACATTTGTCACGCGATAGAAAGCAAGGTAAAGATGTTGGCGAATACGAAGTTTATTTTTTTACACAAACCTGACAGAAGGAAATGTATTAATTTAATAAAGATATTAAATTTAATTTTTCTATGAAACGCGATTCCAGAACAGTGTTTGTGGACTGAAGTTAGGTGTGTATAATTAATGTAGGTAGCAAGCTGACGTTATTTATCGTCAGATTAACGTGAAAATGACATTCTCGATGACATTTTGACATCAAAATAGCGGCAGCTTGCTGGGGTATTGCGTACGTAATATTTAACGTTGTTTGCAGTACGATAAAAGTGTGATTTACTTTTAATTGCAAAGTTCGTTTGTTTTCGGCTTGTTAAAATTTATAAAAAGTTATTTACAATAGACGAAAAATGCAGTTGACTTTGAAAACATACAAATGGCTTTAAAAGTAGACGGCCAGCTTTAAAGGATAGGATCGACTTTCGGGACCAGTCAAGCAGATACATAATATGCGTAGAATGAGAAAATTTCTGAAAGTACGATGAGAAAATTTCAGTTAGGCATTTTTCTCGTTAAAGTTTACGTTTCGGGAGATAGAAACAAAATAGATATCGGAACTTTTCTTTTACCACAAGTAGCAATTTTTCTTGTTTTTTTAAATATTACGTCGCCCGAAGCAATCAGTATATATTACAAAAAAAATAAACAAAGAGAAAAATTCATAGGCGGGAAGAGAGTCAGCTTTTCTACCGGCTCAGAACGATAAGAAACTTAAAGCTTTACCTGGCCACGGGCAATCCGCTACTTTGAGCGGATTATCGAATAAGTATATAATCTGCAAATTTTGCAGCGTTTAATGTTAAAATAAAATGTCAAATACCTTTTACAAATTTATATTATCATTATTAAAACAATCCGTTTCGATTAACGTTATTCTAATTCCGACAGTGTCTGATTTATCAACTTGCTCACTTTAGGCGAAATATACAGTACGTTTATTTTATTACATTGATAACAATTCTTTATTCGAGAAATATGACAAAATATATAAATATACTTATAAGTTCGTACAATGCATAAACTGACGTGAAATAACCTGTGAAGATAAAACCGTGCAAATCTATAGGCGCTTTATGGCTATTGATGCAGATGACATTATATGCGGGCAGATACGTACAAGCTATGAAACTAAGGCACTATAATTGAGTCGTTACCTGATAAAGGGATTATAAGCCAAACCATGTTCCGACTATAACGTGTTTAACAAAAACTTTTACTGTTATAAGCAATAGGGAATATTTTAATGTGTATGTATTCTCATGAAATTTTTTTATTGATTTCTAAATAACAAAAATATGATATTATAGTTGTATACATATAAATAAAATGTCAGTAGCTTATGAGAGTGGGCGGAGAGGGGCGAGGGGGCGAGGAGGGGGGGGGGAGAGAGAGAGAGAGAGAGAGAGAGAGAAAGTTTCAAAATTATATGCTCTGACCTTTCTCTCTTTTCTCTCGTAGAACAGATATATGGAAAGATAAGCTTTTACGGGTGAATGAAACAAGGAATGTTTGATGTCAACATACTTTCATGTAATGAGTATACATGGGTATATAAAATAAAGTAATGTAATAATAATTTTATGGCTATGATTTACACGTACTGCCTTCTCTTTATCTTTTTTTAAAGTACATCAGGGAAGTATATCAAAGAAATTCATATTGCTATATTTATAATAATTTCTTGACATTTTTAGTTACATTAAAAATTATCAATACAATTTACATTATGTATCTATAAACAATATAGCGTATTGCTTTTATATAAATTTGAAAAATATGGAATGTACAAGAAGTAAAAGCAATATTGTATTTTTTATTTTTCTTCTCTATATAATATAAATATATATAAATAAAATGAAAAATACACACACAATATTACTTTTAACTTATACAAACGTTCTGTATTTTCTTTAAATTACGCTGTGTGATTTGATGTGCTTTAAGGCATGCAACGTATTCTTGTAAACGTGACTAGCGTGTCACACACACGTTTGCAACGTAACGTTATTTGCTATTGTGAAACCTGTCTGAAACACGAATTCTTCAAAGAATGATCTGTAACATACTGCTTTGTAAAAAATTATGTAATGTATACTACATGAGGACACTGACGTCGTCAGTGGTACAAACGTCAGTTGTTATTGTAATATAAAATTTACTATAGTCCCTGTTGCATTTTTACTGTTTTGTTATACTAATTTCACAACTATGTGCAGACATAAATTCATAAATTTTAAAATAATATAAGAGACAATTGTACATACGTTCGACATTAATAAAAGTTTGCTAAATGATTGATTTAATCATTATAATTACCTGCGTAATGATGTTGTAGAATATAAGAGACACGGGGTTGCTAGTGCAGATGAAATGCCCCAGATTAAAATTAAAATAATTACTGTCCTCTTGCGAGACATGTGGTGTTTAAGAGGATACATAATGGCCATGTACCTGCAACAAACGACATAATGGTGCTGTTTAATATTCCTCGACAGATTCAAACAAATTACTGAGATTTATGGCGTTTAATCCTGTATTGTCATCATCTCCATCGATAAGATTTCCTGGCTTTTTGAAAAGTTGCGTAATAACTTAAGACATTAGCATTTATCATTGTCAAACATTACAAGGAGAAATTTGAGAAACAGTATTTTATAAAAGAACTTTTGCAATTATATTGAACGATATGTAAACGCAGGTAATACTTTTATTTATTACTTTTACTATTTGATATTGCATTTTATATTTTATTTTTACTATTTTTACAAATACATTTTGACCATTTTATGCAATATTCTTCTTATAAATATTCTTTTTGGAAGCGATAGTTACTCCAAAATTATGAAACAGCTTAATTTCTGTCTACATATTTTTATTCAAATTATTGTGCATTTATTATGCATACATGCAATTTATGCGAAAGAATGTATGTTTTAAATAATAGCTGATTCGCATGTAAGCCAGAAATTCGAAATGTAACCATGCGAAGCAAAGCAATTTTACTTACTGTTAGAAAATGTAGTTGCGTGTAATAAAAGTGTAAATTGCACCGTTGCAAATTATACTGATATTTTAGATCGATACCTCGTATGCTACACGTGACACAGTATTCCATAAGATGTAACTACTCGAGATTATTGAAGTACAAGAGACTAGGGCTAGTTGTTATACTATTTTTGAAAATTTTTTATGAATAGAATAGATATTACAAAGAGATTTATCAAAAGCTGGAAATTTAAACTGTACTACATTGTTTATACTACAAATATTTTTTTAAATCAAGTTATGATTTATATATCTGGTATTAATACAAATTTTTAAAAAGGCGACGTTTGCGATAATCTATACCACATATCTGATAGTAGTAACAAATTCTTTTAAATTATATTAGGTGAAGATAATAAAAAACTATTCAAAGAAATACTTTCTCTAATAACTTAAATAATGAAAATACGTACATTATGTACACACATATAAACGTATAGTAAATGTGAGCAACTCTTTAATTTTTTGTTGTTTAGACCAAATAAAAGTAGTAGAAAATATTAATTTACTACAACAAGTCTGAAGAAACACAATCTCTATTTTCTATAAAACTGTTAAAATGTAATAAACACAAATATATATATATATATGTATATATATATACCTTTAATACTAAATAATAAAAAATACACCTTTATAACTAAAAAGTTGCAATTACTTACTCCGTCAACGTCCCTCTGCCATATTTTGTAATTAAGATTATAATTTAAAAAATTCTGTTTCTAGATTAACATAAATGAAAATTGTACGTTATAAAATAAAAATTTTAACGAAATATTACAAAACATTTTACAAACACGAATAACAAGTAGATTTTTAAATATTGTAGATAATACATTTTATTTATTCCAATTTTTTGGCTGTGAAAAATAATGAATATTATTTATCTTGGAAAACATACTAGGTATTTCTCTCTCAAAACCGATCATTGAATTACTGATGTAATATTCTCGAACAATATCATATTCCTCATGCACTGATAGTCCCATACAGCGCTATCATTTTTTATTTTGGGAATACATTAAATGTAATAACCAACCACATATGTAACGGCCCTGACCCCCGATAATATTATGTACGTACATGAAGTATTATAACATATACTTTTCATAATCAGTAATACAAATCTATCCACTAGGTTTGATTGCCGGGTAGAAGTTGCTCAAGTTTGCATTTTATTCCGACGTTTCGTGAAAACATTTCAGTTCTCTTCAACAGGCGGGAGCAACCTGATATACAGCATTATTTGGCTCCAATCCGGAAGCCAAACCTAGTATTCATGTATGTACATACACCGCGAAAGCCTCAAATATCAAATTTATATCTCTTATTGTAATAAATGCAGCAATACGAATTAAATACATTATATTTAGCAATATAAATAGTTGTTAATAAATGGATAAGTAGTTTCATACATTTACATACACACGCACGCACACACACACACACACACACATAGACATTAACACATTGACATAGTCAAATAAAAATTTATTTATGTGCACACATAATCGTTTGATATTTGAAAGATAAAATTGATAATCAAATATAATTACGACATTGTTTTAACACGATGTTAAAGCTAATTAGAGTTGTCACGCAAGTAGAATGTCGCAATACACGGTCCATAAATTATCATGTGTTTCTCGCAAACATTTACCAGATTACAAACAAGTCCCTTGCTTCGACATTAGCATTATTGCTCTTACAACTCTCACATGCACGCAGTAATAACAGTTTACTGAGTTTACCAACCAAACAGGATGCAATAATTGATTAACCTTTAGTGGCAGGCCTATAGATTAGGCAACATTATTCCATGATTGGATTTTAATTATTTAAGTGGTGTTTAAATACACGATTAATGAAAAATGTAGAGTCTGCAAAAGAGAAATTATTTCTTCTCATTTCTATAAAAAAAAGATATGGAATTAACCAAAGAAAGCGAAAAATTGAGTTCATACTTTTTTTTAATGAAAATCTCTCGATGCTACGCAAAA
This sequence comes from Vollenhovia emeryi, assembly GCF_000949405.1. Classification (NCBI taxonomy): domain Eukaryota; kingdom Metazoa; phylum Arthropoda; class Insecta; order Hymenoptera; family Formicidae; genus Vollenhovia; species Vollenhovia emeryi. Next base: position 585,094 of record NW_011967143.1, read on the forward strand.
AATTGCGTGTACAAAGTTTCATTAATTAATCAAACGCGAAAAAAATTACATACAAGATAACATCTGTGCAATAAATTGTTCGTGACGGAAGTTCATGAATTTAATTACACGTTCCATGGCAGTTTCAGTCAGTCATCGTCAATTTTAGTGAGACAATGAATAACCTACGTTTGAAATACGGATCCTGTTCATTTGCCACGCAATAAACTGTTCAGCGAGTTTCCACGAGGAAACTAAACTTGACAATTACTTTTGTACTTTATGTTCTTCCGAGATCAGGGAAAGCTAGAAATGTACAAATCTACAATAGAATTTCTCGCGTAAGTTTCCGTACCGACCTAGATATAATCAAAGAAACGGGATAGACCAACTCTACGCTTCTCGGTTAAGTTCACGAAGATATTTCAAATTGGATCTAAATTTCTGATAAGAAATGCTATCGAATGCATATTTGCAGGGAATCGGAGAAAGGCTTCAATTTATATCTTCAAAGATATTAATATTAAGGTATTGATCCCTGAATAACTTTTAAAGTATGCAAGATACAGAAAAACATTAAGCTACAAATTTTTACGGTTTTAAGTGACGAATTAAATAGTAGTATCAGTGTAACCTTGAATTGCTTCGTCAAGGTCACAAAAAGATCACCTTAAAATGTTTTAATGAAAAACCCAAGTTTTAATAAATATTCCTATTAGTCTACCTTCTAAGATTTTTGCAAAATGGAAATTGTTTACTCAGAATTGTAATTCGGACACTAAGCTTCCTTTATGAGGAAGCCAAATTGTTTGAAACAAAATGGTTTGTATGTATCGAATAGCTCATACCACGTGCCTGTCAATCGTCATCTACGTGTGCCAATAATCTAAAATTGTTTGTCCTTTGAAAATTTCCATTAGACGAACGATGAAAACTTTAATAGAGAATTAAATAAATCAATTTCTCATACGCAATTTACCATTATTACTTGACTCGTAATGCTAATAATAAGACCAGTCAACAATGAAATCGACTAAAATATAAAACTAGGAACAAATTAATTTTTTTTAAACAATAAAATTCATAAGACTGACGAGAAATCACAATTCGAAGGAGTAAAGAATATAAGAGCCAAGACAGGATGTTAGTGTCTAAATAATTTTAATTTTTTTATTTATTGCGAAAAATTTACTTCAGCCAGGGTTTGAACCTGGATATAATTAGTACGTGTAATTTGTAAATAATATTTATATGAAAAATTGTGAGTCTACCGCGATCTCTTATAAAAAATATCGATAAGGCTTTTCAAAATATTTATTTAATCATATAATATTGCTCTGTCAAGCTTCAATACTTATTAAAATTTTAACAGCAGAGTTAAATACTGCTTTACATTAGGCTCGTATAAAAACGAGAATTTAAAGAAGAGTTTAATTAATTAAAGAATTTAATTAATTAATCATTTTTATCTTTTATTCAATTTAATTTGGAATCTACCCAATACATATCTGGTAGTCGCGTTAGCTAAGTTTAGTTGAAAATTCCGAGTGAGGTTCAAAAACGCATTCCTCTACTATGATTTCCATCTTTTCTTGACTACGTAGAAATGCAGATAAATGCAGCCGTCACGTAGTATTGTACGCCGGAACAATAAACGGCATAGACAAAATGATTGCATTGTTTTCTACGTGGTTTGTGCACGTATAGGCGAACTACCATTGCGAGGTATGTCGATAAAGCCGTCGAAATTATAACGACATTTCGCGTCGCGAAAATTCGCAGCGTTCCACACGTGCGGTAAGAATTACAATCTTGAAACCTGTTTGCAAACGGTTGTACTAGCGAGCTGTCTCCGAAAACATGTTAAGTCATTTATCGCGGTAGGTTGAAACGCTAATACGCGCGAGCACGTGTAGACGTGAAATTTGAATATTTTATAGGCGAAACATAAATCTTCACCCCCAAAGATAACTCGATACGTTCGCTTACTAATATTTTGAATGTCATTTAAAGTCAGAGAGCTAAAATTAGCTATTAATTAACTACGTAATTAAATTTAACAGATTTCGTTTGTATACTTATCAACAGTAAAGTTCGGTTCATGTAAGTCATCCTACATATGCGTATGTTTCCAACTGAAAAATGTTTTAACATAACAAAGTGACACGTGAGAAGGTTAATTTATATTATTTTTATGTGCCTCGTGTCGTATAATTGAGTTACTAGTACATTGCATTAGGAAGAGGGACGTCGCCGTCACAAGAGAATGATCTTTGAGTAGCAAGGAAAAGGAAAGCCAAATAGCATTAACTAGAAGGGAAATCAATATATTTCCGATCAAAGCAACAATAAAGAATGGAAGACAAATTTCCTATGGATAGTCCATTATCACTTTAGACGTGCAATAATTAAATTCTATACGATTTCCTACGTTAGAAGTTATATGTATAGTTAACTTTATTATGTCACTTATTTATGGGTCAACTAAGCGTATCGGGATACGCAGGTGTGATACATTGGCGTGGTACGAAGAGATAAAAGCTGCAAAGTAGTATCTAATGAATGTTTAATGGATAGTAAATCTAATTTCCGGTAGGTTGTCAGACCAACCCATGCATGTACAAACCGCAGTACGTGAGAAGCATAGCTACCTAGAACCGTTCGAACTTCGATTTCTCTTCCATCGATCAGTACGTGAAATGCATCGTAACATAGAAATGCATAGGAACTTGTTTAATATCCCAAGATGGTTAAGATAATCTGTTTTTGTTCAACTATATCTCGGTTGTCCGCTCTAATTTCCATACTCCATACGGTTTCCATACTCAAAATTCTTGAAATAATTTTATAACAATAACTCTCCAAATAAACAATATATTACAAACACTCAAATTTTTATCATCTACAGTTTAGGACCGATTGTGGTATCTTTAGGATCGCTAATTTTTTGACGGTAGAATAATATAACATAAAATTCAGCGGCATATTGACATGCAAATCAATAATTGAATGTTTTCAAAACGCTAACCGAAAATTTGATCTTGTACGGTTCTATCGGCAAAACCGTTCGCAAAATTGGATTATTGACTGTTGGCGTTGATTGATCGTTAAATCACTTTTATCTTTAATGAGTTGTTATTAATTGATGGATCGTCAATCGGATCGGAAATTTATTAACGAAAATTTGTGGAATACTGATAAACTTAACTATTATAGCTATGATTTCAATATTATGACCTTTTACGTCATCTCGATGTAATATACAGTCAGCTTATATGAGTACGGGGTCTATAAATTTACATTATTGGTTAAACGTTCGTTATAATTTTATCGTTTCACTGATGAAAACATAACGGAAGAGTATGCTAAACTAATCTAAAACTTTATTTTAATTCAATGATCAGCATAAAGAGTTCATTATATGCCAAATGCAAATAATCTTAAATCAAATAAAACGATTTGTTGGCTAAATTAATCAGTCTGGAAGAAAAGCATCGATAATTTGAGCTATTATAACATCTTTCTCAATTGCTTTAGAGGATTTGACAATATTTGTTGACGTTTACTTATACAGTAAGTATAAAAAATTAGTCTACAGTTTCTTACAAACATATTTAAGTCAACCCAATTACAGTACATTTTCTCTGGTCTCCAGTTATTAGACAATTGGAGTGATTGTTAATTACTATAATCTGTCCGATAACAGTCTCTTCAAAAGCCGGTTTTGATCCTCCTACATCAATTAGCGTTCATTATATTCACCCCCTTACCCATTTCTATTCCCAAAGTTCTATACAACTTCACCCTCAATTTCCAGCGCCTAGTTAATTTACCGTAAAATCATTTAAGTATGGAACTTTAAAATTCTTTCTTTTTGTCATCAGGATGTTTTGCCACAAGTAATTAGTCGACCACTACAAAACTGACAATGAAATATAATACATGTACACAAATAGTTTTTTAATTAAATTTCAGTCTATAATTATAGAAAATTCAAAGATGTGCGTAATAATTAAATAATATACTTTCTAATTCAAAAACATTAAATGCGTTCGCATGAAAAAATGTTAATTAAAAATAGCTTTTATGATACGTTTATTATTAAATTTATATAAAATGTTTAAAATGTTAATAATACATTTATGTTGTATTATACTAAATATAATTTAGAAATCTAATTAAGCTGACAAGTTTTGGTATACATGTTCCAAGAAGTTTCTCATTATAAATCTAATGTAATATTCAACTCTTGTTATAATTTGACCGCTCTCCTTAATGACCATTATACTAGGGTCAAAATTTACAGATGAGAGAGTAAAATATCTTGATAAATTATATAGCCATTAAAGATAAGAAATCTGAAAAAATTTTTGAGAAGTTATCTAAAAAATTTTACTAGTATTGTAGCACAAGAATTTTAAGACGTTACATAATTCTTCAGTACTATTTTTTTTATAGAGAAACGAAATAATTTCAGTTTCCGCATTTGATGGTATTTTTATTTATATTTAAAGCTTCCATAAAAATTACATTTAATTTATTTTATACTGTATAAATTAGAAACATTATATTTTTTATAATTAAAAAATATTTGTGCATGAAAGTTTCCTTCGTGTTTGACTTATGAAGTTGAAATTGTAAGATAAGATATCAACGTTTCGCGAATGCTTCCTTTACAGTTAATGTATTCTGAATCACTTTCTATTGTGTTTTTAAATATAAAAACAAATTGCATGTAATCAAATCTGTAATGAATAAATTATCTTTGCATATAATAATAGAAGTCAAAGCAAGAATAATAAAGTAATGCAAAGTCTTTTTTCTTCCTTGAATGTGGAACAAAACCACTTGGACAATAATCTGCAGCCTTCGGGTTAGCTGCACAGATAATCGAGAGCAGTGGAATGACCGACGAGCATGAATCTGAACCTTATCTTTTCTCTACCCTCGATCTCGAGGGTCATCATGACAAATGCCTTCGGTCTTTATAAAAGGTAAGAAGAAAATCTACTCGAATGCTAGATGTTTTGTATTCGATTTAATTTTGTCGTGTGTATGTGTGCGTGCAGTTTTCCATTTTTTAAGTATTTCTTAAATTTAAAGAAATTTTCTTTCTACTATTTCATGAAAACTGAATTAAATGCAATGGTTTTTTGAACAATTGGACGAAATATTTTCATAATCAAAATATTTAATTGGAAATATTATTTATCTTTATTTAAATTGTAATATTTATCTGTTGCATTATTTTAGTTTATATTTCTATAAAAAGACTAATATTAATAAATGGGCAATATCATTTATACTGTGAAAGAGCATTCTTTGTTAGTTTAATATTTTATGTATTAAATCACTGTAGCATCTGAACAATAGATTTTTTACTTACGGTTTTTTCGTATTTTTACGAAATTGAATCGAGTATACCGGTATAACATTTTTACTAATGAGAACACTCTCGATGTTGTTAATTAATTCGATTTCGCTGAGGGTAAACTCTATTTATCGCACCACAGACATTGATTAATAATACTGAGAATTAATTGTTCTAGTTACGCATTAGCATAATGATATGTACATATGTGACTTGACTTTACATACTCCTGCACTATACATATACACTAGTGTATACAAATATCTTTTTTTCTTTATTAAAACTATCATACAGACATATCGAGTTACTGTTTGCATATAGTTGCATATAATTAGAGATTGCTGCAAGATACATTTGACTGGGCACATATTAATATTATGCAATTAATATTATGCATTTTTCATTACTTTAAAAAAATAGAAATACACTCTGTACATTTTTTGAAGTGGAATCTCACTCTTTTGGAGTGAGATTTCACTCGAAGAAATAATAAAAAATACTGCCAGTCCGAATGGAGTAAAATTTCACTTTTTGAAAGAGTGCCGTTATTCACTCTTTACTTGAATTGATTCTGCAACTTTGAAAAGAGTGCTATGTTTTACTTTAATCGATTATTGTTAGCAGTAGAAAATTCATGGACGAGAGCTTCGCTATTGTTTGTTCACTATGACCATCGCATATAGAGGCTACATTCTAATATTCACAGTACTAAAAATCTAGAATTTATATGACAGTTTCGCTTATTCTGCTGCCTCACGGACGAACCGTTCCAATCCCTGACGAGGTTCTTTATATTCCAGACTATCGCGATCGTACTTACGAGTTCAGTGTTCATCTAATAGCGAAATACCGTACTTTAAGTTAGAGTGAGTTTTGGAGCGCTAACGACTTCACTTTAAAAATAAGAGTGAAACTCTTCACTTTTTGTCTGACAAGAATTAATTCACTGTATTGGAGTAAATATTCAGTCGAATAGAGTGAAGTGGTCAATGACACCATAATTCGAGTGAAAATTTTACTCCAAAAATTTTAGAGAGAAGAATATTATATATGACTGTATTTACAAAAGACTTAATTTTTATATGAAAATCTTCAAATTAATATAGATAATTCTTTTTACTTCTTTTTTCATCTGAAATTGATATTAAAATAGACTTTTAATATTAAAAAATGATACATAACACATGAAAAACAAAATAATATAGGGACATTATTAAAAGAGACCAGTAAAAAGTAATCTATGTATCTATATTTCGCGTTAATAATAAAATTCGGAGCGTGTAACTAATTGCGAGATGATATATCGATTTTCGTTAACGTATAACGTAATGTTCAGTGTATATAAAATGGGTTATCAGCATTATTAAATCTTAATTAATATTTGTGCAGTAAGGGATGAGAGATGTGCCTTAGAATGTTATTTGCAATAAATTTGGTCTTTTCATATCTTGTAACGAAGATGAAAAGAAAAAATACTTCTTTGATATAAGATAAAATATTACGTGTTCCTGATAAAAGAGAGCTCGTGGTAACCGGTTATACATATATATAAGTTAGATGAAACATTAAATACGGATTCTTTCTTTTAGGTGTGCTAATCCTTCGTTAAATGTTGTAAAAGATAAATGGTAAAGTAATAAGGTGAATCAGCAATTGAAACTGAATAGAGAAAGTGAAAATTTAATATTTAATTAAAAAAATAACCCATTTCTATAACTCACAAACAAACAAAATTACAAATATGAAGAAGAATAATGGTAAAAAATCAATAAGACATTAAAATACCAAACCAACATGATTAAAAATTAAAACATTTCTTGTTAAAATTGTCATATTTATTGCTACGTGAACTTTTTAATGAAAGAATATTAGAGATATATCTCTCTTTCTCTAGAGAATTAATTATGTTTACTTATCAATACAAGTATACAAGCTAATAACAATACGACACGCCTATATATTTAAAATAGTCGAAAAAATAGAAAAGATAACTTATGTACTGATGATAATAAATATGTAGATATTAGATTTAATTCAATTATAATATTAATGGATTGTACAACGAATAAAATACATAAAAAGCAAAATGTCAAGGTGTGTATTACCATAAACAGTCAGCCAAATAAGGTATTTTAAAAGCGAATCGATAAATTGATTTAGTAACCTTGAAACTTTAGGGAATTAACAACGATACGCGCAAATAAGCTTCTGAAAGCTTTTAGAAGCTTTTAATTCCTTGATATAAGAGGGTAATATTGCAAAAAAAAAGGTAGATTGGAGGAGCGCATTAATAGGTACGATAAGCGGATATTAAATATACACACACGATTATATTATCAAAGAAGACTGTAAAATAGAAAAATATTATAAAACATAGCTGAAAAATAATTTAAATATCGAATAACTGAAATGCAAGCACATGTGAAATAATATTCGCATATGTGCGGGTAGAAAGAGAGAGGAGGGAGAGAGGAAGGAAAGAAGAGAGAGATATGCGCGTGTATATAAATGATATGCACATTTATATAAACTTAAGCTATAAGTTTATGCAGTATAGTACATCTACGTGCGTGATATGAGTAGAATATTTTTTTATTTTGTACGCTGTGTGTAAAAGAAAACACGCTCTGAATAAAAATATCTTAATGCTGTTACAACCAATTTTAACAAAGACATTTTTATTACATATAAATTTCATTTAAAAGGTACAGAATAGAATCAACTACACGTACGCAACAGTATGTTGAGGATATAAAGTAAATCAAATGTTAGGTTCTATTGAATAAGGGAAGCATGTACAATGGTGGAACGAAATAATAGAAGTAAAACGATATGAGATAAAAAAGCAATATGAAATGAAAAGAGAGGAAGGTCGATTTATTGGAATGTATTATAGTACATTTACAGTACACTTTATTCGCTTCCCGAACGAACGTGTGAAATGGTACGATCCAGTACGTTCGACTATCTCTACCAGAGATTGTACTCGGTATCGATTGCATACAAATGATACTAAAGTCAAATGGCGACGTTCTGCTAGCATTTTCTTCGCGGCTTACGTGCGACGATTTCAACGCAATGGTAACTTTTTCCTCCGCGTGTCACTATTAAAAAGGATCTATGGAACCAAGTGTTCGTGTGTCTCCATTTTCTCGACGTATTTCAGGATTAACCGCGCAGACCAGCGTATGTCGACGGGAAAACGATTGTTTTATCCCATACAAAGTAAATCGATGAAGAAAACGGCAACTAAACAGCATCTGTTGTGAAAAGATCAAAATTATAATTTTGGAAAGTGTAAGAAAACAACTTATATACATGTGGATAAGTACAGATATTGAACGTACCAAATAGGGTGAACCAAGGTAATAAAGCGGTTATTTAAGGCAAAAATAAAAGTATATCTTTACATTATTTACTAAACTATACTTATAGAGAGACAACATTATTAAACAATCTTTTTAAAACAAATCAAGTTGTACCTTCATAATCAGTTTTTATAATACATCTTAAAAAACAGTTGCATTTGTACAATACTGTCATAGCGATATCGTCTGCCTTGCTATAATTCGCCATCCTACAATACTACGGACTATTTCCCTTAAAAGTGTTTTTTAATAATCTTTGTCACTGCTCTCGTTTTTTTCCTTTCTTGTCAGTTTTAATATTTTTTGCATTTTAGCTAGGTAGTTTCTGTCGTTCCTTTCTTCCAAATTTTCTTTGTTCCCTGTTGATATTAGAATCGATACGTGTTGGTTGGTTAGCTTTTCCTCTTCTAACTTTTTGAGTAAACATTTTTTGTTATCATCTTTTTGCTGAGCGGCAAAATGGTGGTCCCGGACAACCTACCGAGATTGCTCGAGTTGTTTGATCAAATTGAAAATTTGAAAATAAAAATGCAATACAAAATAAGTTAAAAGAAAACAACTTATCTTGGTTTTTAATGTACTGCTCAAACGCACAAAATATTGTAAAAATCTCAAGAACAGCAATATATATTCCTTATTATGTAATCACTTGAAACAATTATAACGAATTTTCTTACACGAAAAAAATGCTGTTAAATTTTAAAAATGAAGTTGCTTGAATTAAACGTTAACGTCACGGGCTGTCACAAACATAAATAATTTACTCAATTGAATTTGCTATGGATTTTAATGTTAAGCATTGAACTAAATATCCAGATTATTAAGACAACTATTTGATGTTTTTCGTCCATTAATATTGATGTTATTTCAACGATTTTATTTCAATTACACTGATCTTGTTAATACAACATCTTGTTTCTCGTGTACTGCAATGAAATATGTCCAGTGCGTCGACACACTGAAAGTGTGATTGTCATGTTTTGTGCTTGTAAATATAATTATTTTAAGTAGTGGTAAGCGGTAGTGGTAAGTAGTATTGCACGCTGTTCAATATTACCATTTTTTCCCCTGCACATTTATAACTTGTATACAAACTGTTGATTACGTTTATAAATTAAAATTATAACGAATAATATTACTTCTTTATAAAATACAGAAAACATATACATTAAATCTTGTTCAGTTTGCTACTGTATTTTTCTATTATGTATAACTGATTCTTATTATTAATAATTTATTATTATATTATTCAGTTACATAATCTATTATATTTAATTTATCTTTCCAATAAGTAGTGTATAAGAAATACTTCCCTCAGTGAAAACACAACCTCAAACAGAATTTCAAATTAAGAAAATATTTGTATAGTTTAGAAATGTAGAAACTATAATGAATAAATAATATCTTTGTGCA
>NW_011967143.1:595324-601779 GCF_000949405.1 Vollenhovia emeryi
TTTCATAACTGTAATAGTCTGAACTGGCTGAAAAATAGTATTGCGCGAGAGAAAAGAGATAGGAAGAGGGAGAGATATGTGTAAAGAAATTTCTAATGAAAGCTTACCTGTCAAATGAAATTACGACGAGAGTAAAAACGCTAGAAGCGACGGTTACGTGTGCTACGAAGTTGTTGATGGTGCAATACACCATTCCGAAGGGCCAATTAGAGTTGAGTAGGAAGATAAAGTTGAAGGCGCAGTTGAGCAATGACATCATAAGATCCGCAACGGAAAGATTTACCAAGAAGTAATTAGTTACGGTACGCATCCGTCGATGAGCTGAAACAGAAGAGCAAATAAGGGAAGCCTATAAAAGTCATGTTAATATCTTTATGGCACTCCTGAGTGTTAACGGAGATGTTTTAATGCTCGTTTCTAACTCCTATGTTTTTATTTTCTACTTATAAATTGCGAACTTTCTGCAAAAACATTATTGTGACTCTCGTCGTTACTTGTACAGCTATGATTGACAGTAAATTTTCCGCGCACGTTTCAGCAAGTCTCCGCCTTCTTATTAAAATTCTAAACATTTACCGTTGCAAGAAATCCGTCCGTAGATATCTTTAAAAATAAAACATCTGTACTTGATATCCTTCCTTTCCATTTCTCTACGATTTTTCTTACAGAAGTTATCGTGTCGTGAAGAATGAGTGAAAACCATTAAATTATCATACATATTTCATGTTGATTACGAAACAACAAAACTTATTTCCGTCGATCAGATGTGTTATAAGTTATAATGCGATTATAATACGATTTCATGAACTTAATTGATTTATTGTTTTAAACGTTTTGCTTTTAAAGTGATTGGATTCTATAATATTTTTGATCATTTTTTCGTGGAAGGACGCTTTTAAAAATTATCCCGTTTTAACTAGTAAATATATTTGAATCTTATAAATAACATTAGTGTTAGTATTTTTTTTAAAGTTTACAATACATCACAAATATATAACGCCAAATATATTGCGATATTTATAAAAAATCACGATGTAAGCTTATGCTTTTGTACGTGTAAGAAACATATCACGTACGAGACAATACCTTTTAATATCACGGTAAATAATATTTACATGGAGAGAATTTTCTCTTAAAATTTACCCAGCAAATCGTGTAATTGTGGGACAACATGGAATTTTGAACAACTTTATGAGAGCTTTCTGAAATTTTACCATACATTTTACTAATAAAATGTATACTAACAATAAGTGTAATTACTAACAAAATGTATGATACAATTTCAACAAGCTTTCATAAAATTCTTCGAAATGCCGTGTTATCCCACGATTACATGATTTCCAGGATAAATTTTAAGAGAAAATTCTCTCCGTGTAGTAACGGCATTTTTTTTTGCTTAAACTCTAAATACCATTTTATGGTTCAGAGAAAATTGTTATTACGCTTGCCGTATCTGCTAATGATACCTCACAGCGCATAAATATTGATAAGTAATATATGCAAGTACACGTACTAAATATGTATTTATTGAGAACATTGAATACACCTACTAACAATAAGAAGAAAACGAATAATAAAATATATCACATTACTAGTTTTTCATGAGTATTCCAATACCCTTTGCGAGAAATATTAATGTTTCCAAAGAACTTCATCAAGTGGTATGTGGCAAGTTTAAAAAGTTAAGAAAACTCGTGCCGTAAAAAGAATAAAACTATAATATATCTTGGTGATGTACGGCGACAAAGTTTTAGTGCGATGTGCAACTCGAAGTCAGAAATTAGAAATCAGTTCGGTATCTTTCAAAAACGCTACGTTTAAATATTCTATTAATAAATTTGTATTTATTGTTTTACAATATTTGATTTTATATCTTGATACATTACATAATTTTTAATATATCCACTCAATACATATTTCAAATTTGTACAAAATATTTACTGCAATCTTTAAGCAAAAAATAATTTATTGATTAAATTTTCATAATAAAACGTTTATAAAAATATACTTTTTCCGTGTACATTTCATATCTATATTATGTAAATAAATTATATGTAGAATGTATATAGGTAAAAACAAGGTAATAATTACAAAGTTTTCTCGCAAATATTTTTTTCTTTGTGTCCTCTGTGTTTTAATAATTATTTCTAATTAGTAATTAAATATTGTTTTATATAACGTTTTTAGTATTTGTAGTTTATAGCGCGCTACAATTTTTATGAAGACTATAAGTATCCTCGACAAACAGTGAATACACTGACATCTGTACTATGTTGAAAAGAAATCTTCACCGTACCTACAAATCAAGTTATTAGATTTTTAAAAGACAATTTGTCTCTGCCAAACGTGAATTACCTTGAGTTACGGTGTCTACTGCTTTGCAATTTAGAGAACAGTCAATACAAATTGACAAGCTTTCTATATGTGTACATTACAATAACTTTTATACTATTTATTATTTCAGTAATTTTTTAAAGTGCAAATTTTTCTTTTACAATAAAGTTTAATTGCCATTTATCTAATAATCATACTTAATTGACTAAATTAAATTTATTTAAGAATGCGAACAATATCTGCAAACGCAAAAAGAATATCTTGTTACATATTATTATTTATAAACTTTATTTAACTATGCATCTCGTCTGACACAAGTGTAAATAATATTCCCGTTATATAATACAAATTCGATACTTGAGAACGCATTCATTGCATTTAATGAGTGCACGTATATTTTTCTCTTAAAATGAATTTATTTTGTTTTCAAAAACTTTTGAAATAGAATATTTCAAAAATTTTGCTTTTATTTACAAAATTTATTATAAAATGAAAAACTTTTTCTTTTTAAATATGTAATTGATTAAGAAAAATCGATCTTCTGAAATTATAATAGATATTGCAGTGAAAATTAATACTAAACAGCCAATCGTTAAAAAAAAGATTATATGTTAAATAAATATAAAATTTATGTTAAATACATAAATTAATTATGAGACTTTACCTATTTTCTCTCATATTTTGTAGCGAGATTTTCATATATACGAATACAGTTAATCTCAAAATTATTAATTTCGCTGACTGTTAGCAGTAATCTGCATCAATAGTGTCAACAAATCATGAAATATTTTATTTTACAGTTAACAGCAAAAATATAACTTATTATTTTCGAAACATGCATATTCACTTAGATATGTGAATATACAAAAACAATAACTGCAGAGCATTACTAATTTTCTAATTTGCATTTGGTAAGATTTCTAGGTCATTGAATTTTGTGAAAGTTATATTGAGTTTATGATATCCATCTTTCATAAACGTTAATTATTCTATGCAACATTTTGATTTTACGATACGATATGTTTTCTGTAATTGCAATGACAAAGAAAAAAGAACGGAACTTACGATTAATGCGCAATGCACTTTTATATCTCAATAATTATTTGCGCGATCGATAAGAAAATTATTTCTTAAATGAAATTTGTGTGTGTACAAATGCAGATAAAATTTTCTTTTATATAAACAGATATTTTAAATTACAAAATTAAAGTTGTAAAATTCCAATTTCGAAAATAAAACTAATTATAAGAAATGGAAGTAGAATTGGTTTCTCTTTGATTTCATTCTTGTGGTAAAAATATAATTTGTATTCGAAATTTATGTATAATAGCACCCAATCAAAGAAAATTATTTTAATTTAAACTGTGAGAATCAGATTACGTGAAATCCTTCAAGACATTCATTGTGTGACGTATTTTCACGGGAAATATTAGTGGAAATTCAAATTATTGCCACTAGAAATTTTCAAATTCTTTTGAAATTCTTTATGAAGTTGATCTTTCATGAAACTTATGTAAAGTTATTATCAAACCAGAAACTCTTGAATATTAAAACAAGATATTTTTGCTTTATTAAAAGTTGTTGATTTATATCTAAAGCTTTGACAGTCCCAAAATCAATTAAAATTTATATAATATATAAAAAAGCAATAATTATTTCATATATAACACAAAAAGAATTTATATATTAAAATTGCTATAAATAAAGTAAGATTATTTTCTCGAGAAGAAACTATAATTTTTGCTACTCTCTTCAAAATTGAAATTTCTCGTTTTATTCGTCATCTAAAATGTAAAGAAACGTTGTATTCTTCTTATCTTGAATATTTTCTTTCAATTTTATTCATGCACTGGAATATTACTAACTCAAAGAAAAGAAGGATATAAATATATAAATTGTTATGAAAATAAGAAATTACAGACATTGAATATTTAATGTGTTTTTCAATTTCTTTAATTTTTATTTAATTTTTTAAAATTTTGTGCAAGAAAAGGATATAAAAATATTAATAGAGGTAAGCCCTCAATTATGAGACAGACTTCTAATATGAGATAGTAGGATTTCAAGGTCCAGGTTCAATCACAAATCTTTTTTGCAACGATTACATGATCTAACATTCAATTTTCCACTAAACAGATCTCACTCCAAGGGCAATAAATTCATAGTGGAACCAACATATAATGCCTAAAATTGAACAGAAACCCCGCTATCTCATATTAGGAGCCTATCTCATAATAGAGAACTTTCTTCTAATATTAACAACGTATAAATCTTCATTGTAATTGCTGACATATAATTTAAACTATGTACTAAAGGTACATAATATTATAACTATATTTCAAATACTGCACATTTTGGAAATTCTCGTTAGTGAGGATTATTTTCAAAAAGCTGTTTCAATTATACCAACTGATTTGCTAGAAAATAAATAAGAATTTATGATAAGTGTTGTGTGGTGACTGATATAGACTTCTCAATTTACGCTATTAGCGGACAATGAAAATCGACCGTTTGTGCATAACAAACGTAAGCGGATTGCGAGTCTATCCATGCAGAAACTTCAACTCTGTGGAAATTTGTAGTATGACGATTTGCGGATTAAATTGCATTAAAGGCTTGCGATGCATCAAGTGACATTTGATGTCAAGAAAACAAATTAAAAATGATCTTTTATTCTCATTCTTAGAAATTTTTAGTTTCGGCTTTTTTTTAAATTGTAACTTATTATCTGTCTTAGGTGTTTCATAATATTTTCAGTGTTTATAATTTAACATTTTTATGCGAATGGCTTTTTGAAACCATAGATTTAAATTACACATATGAAATAACAATAAGGCAAATTACCACATATGCTACAAATATTTGTATAACACTAAAAACAATCACAAATGTAATTTAAATGTCGAGGATAGTAACAGTGAGCGGAAGTACAAACGTTCTACCGTGTTCTGTACTACAAATATTTCTATATGAGTATATACTATACAAATCGCTCGATTTGTGGAAATTGTGGAATATGAGAGGCAAATACAGCGTTTAATATAGAGATGGGGTAAAACAAAAGGGGGAAACGGTATCAGCTGCAGCCAAGCTATCTTGTCTTGAAATTCCTATACCGAAAATGAAAATAGCAGGGCAAAAATTGCTAATTGAAGATTGAATTATTAGCTTAAGTTACAAAATAGAACTATAGTATACACTTCGTAAACTAAAACATTTCTGGTAGAATATTTATTGAATACTTTTTGAAAAAATGTATATTTTTAACATTTAATTTCTTATATGTTAATTTTATTTGACGATATAGTATATAAAATAGTTATATAAACACAATAGTTATTTTTTGCAAATAAATTTTAACTACAGAACTTTTACAAATGTTATCAGATTATCATATTGTATTACACAATATTGTTTATATGCTACATAAATATTTACTATTAAGTTAAACTATATTTTTACTGCATAAACACATGAAGAGAAGAAACGAGAAAAATACACTTTCCTTTTTAAATTTTTCTTATCTCCACAGGAAAGGAAAATCAACTTTACGGGGAAATCATGTGCAGCTTATGGAAGTGCTTTAAAGTGTTTTATGAGTATCAAAAATATCATAACGCACCCGTGATATTATACTTGTATTATATACATCAACCACATGTTGCAATTCCATATTGTGTACAAACTGGGTTAGCTACCTTTTATCAGTTGAGTGCTTTTCTCCATTTTTTGCCTTTAGAAAGTTTATTATATATTTATTATTTCGCGCTTTGAAAGTATAACGATGCTGAATGCTGAAGTTTAAAGTACTGCAGTAATTAAATTTTTTCCGAAATGCTCGGAGTGCACAGTTAAACGCTCATAAGTAGTATAATTAAGTGTCTTCTTTGCCTTAAACCATAAGTATATATAGTACAGTTACTTAATTAAGCTCTTCTGTACAACTCGTGGACTCTGGTAACACATTATATATTGTAATAAAGCATTACAATGTATAACACTGTACTCACAAAAATATTTCAATTTAATCGAAATATAACAGTAATGTTGCCATTGTATTAAAATTAGGTTTTTACAATTAAAAAAATGTTCATTTTGACATACAGGGTGCTACGCAAGAC
>NW_011967143.1:604842-628981 GCF_000949405.1 Vollenhovia emeryi
TACGGGTATTAGGACACACCCTGTATATGTATAATACTTTTTTGGCGATTTAGAAAATTTAATAAAAAACAACATCAGTGATTTTTATTGACCGTATCTGGCAATTAAAATTCTTATTGCGAGAAATATTACCTAAGCCAGGATTCGAACCTGGGACCTTCCTCAATCCGTGACGGGCTTCTTAGCCAGCTCGACCACTGAGCCAGCCTCAGCCTAAGACGCCCGTCATGGATTGAGGAAGGTCCCAGGTTCGAATCCTGGCTGAGGTAATATTTTTCGCAATAAGAATTTTAATTGCCAGATACGGTCAATAAAAATCACTGATGTTATTAATTACTTCTGGCGACTTTTAAGAATATTCTTACTAGTTAAAAATATTTATAGCTATAAATTATTTTATGTTTTTTTACAACATATTTTCTCTTTAATTAATATAAGATTTATTTATTATTTTAATCATTTAAATTTATTAAACTTTTGATAGTTTTATGTATATATGTATGTATAAATTAATTTTTAAATTGTAAAATTGTAATAAATTTTCTTATTTTTAAAACCTTTGTTAAAGAAAACATAAAGAAATAATAAACAGATATTTAAAACAAATTACAATTGAAATCAAGCAATGTTGATAAAGCCGGCTACGACTTCCATAAACGTCTGCTAATGGACTGATAAATAAATCTTAACGGATGTAATACGGCTGTTTCATGGTTTAACGTTTCAATTATAATGAACCTGTACATTTTGTCTATTTGTGAACGTCAAATTCACTAACTGATCGAATGTGCTTTATTGTGCAATTCGCGCACAGACCAATACAAATTTACACTTAAGGCTATATAAAAAATTGTATAATTAATTCTTTATAACTTGTTTTTGATCTATAAGATTAAGTAAAACGATAAATTTTCAAGGAATAATCTGCTATTCCTTGACAAGGTGCGGTTTAGTGTTCAATAGAATTACATTCTACGTTTTCATTCGAAAGATCTTTTGTTTCACTGATCGTGCTACTTGTATCAAATTGAACACGAAGTCGAGTTTAAAGTCCGAGTAGAAGATGTAAAGTGAACAAAACTCCGTTAGAACTTTCGACAATAGCATTTGTAAAACAAAATGTCAATTATTTCAGACCTCATATAGGCAAAAATTATATCGTATTTTTTGCACTATGATGATCTCGAAGTGCTTAAAACGTTATATTGAAACCGCAGTCAATGGAGCTAAGTCGTATTAGCTTTAAAGGAAAATAAAAGTAAATTAAATATTTTAACCTGAAAAATATAATTGATAAAAGAATTGCCCAGATTGATTATCAAAATAATGCAGGTTATTTCACCATTTCGGGCTGTAGTATTTTGAACTTTCACTCCTAGAATACTTCATTGAGTACGTTAAGCGAATGCACTTGTGTGTAACTGTAGGTATTAATAGATATGACGTTATGACGCATATCGTGTGTGCCGTTAAATTAATCCAAACATTTAACGTACATTAGGTAATTAGAAATGTGCTTTGCGGGAAAAACTGCGTATACATTCATATTTAAAGGTTGACATATCTTCATACATGTTTTAAAGAAAATCACGTAATCGTAGGACAACGCGGCATTTCAAAGAATTTTATAAGAGTTCTTTTAATTTTAACATACATTTTACTAATAAAATTCTTTTAAAATTTTGAAAATATTTTTTTATAATTGTTAATCTGTGAATTGGGGATTTCCCACGTTTATTTACATCCTACTTAGGAAACTACGGAAGTCCAATTCTATCGGGAATTTAAAGGTTAAAGATTATGTTATATGTTTCACTGAAACAAAAGTTCTTGTATAATATTTTTCATATTCGGTTATGACTGTGTCCTTTGCAATTTTTACTTGTATTATTATTGCGACCTCTTTCATACACATCTTTATAAAATGTCCGGCTAAATTATTTATTTCAATACTTATCGGTGCAGCAAGTTTTGAAGTTTTACGAGTTTATACTACAAATTTACTTGCACCGAACTAAATAAAATTGTGTATATAGCAGCAACTAATACCATCGTGCTCTTCGAATACTTTTTCCGCGAAACTTCGACGTGTCACTCAATAGATAAAGTTTCATTAAATCGATGTCTTTGTAAATCACTTTCTTCTACCACGACAGTGTATTAAAGCAGAAAGGACAACTTCCTGATTTCTACTATTACATAAGAATATTATTCTTCTTTGTGTAAACTTTTATAGACAATATGTAAATATATCTGCTTTCTCTTTAACAAAATAACTTCAGATTAAAAATCAATTCTTACTTATTACGTGAAGAAAAATAGCAGAATTATAAGTTTTATAATGTGTTTATGCATACGTATCTAATATTTATAATTCAGATAAATGTATAAACATGCGTACGACTTTTCCAAAATACGCATTAATTTGCAATAATAATTTACAGAAGTAAATATCATAAATGTAATCCACAAACAATTCGACTAATTTTGTGCATTCTGAATAAATCGTAATTGTGTCTTTTGACAACAAAATGTTCCAAATAATATCGTACGATGTTAATCAATGTTACCGACAAAATAGAAACGTACTGTTTTTTTTCCTCGCGTTATGTCGATAACACGTGTACACTTTAATATAGCACATCTTTGACATTCTATGTATAAGTAACATGACGCCACTATAAAAGTCTATCGGAAAGAGTATATCCTTTACAAAAAATTCATACTTCTCGAGAGAGATCGAATACGCGCATTTGAAAAAATGATCAGTAATATATTATCGGTAAGTTCTCAATGATGAAAATATCCGGTTTTGCACATGTTCCACGTGTCTTCGATAAGGGTCTGTATCTATAAATCACAAGAGTTTCGTTGCGAGAACCAATAGCGAAATGAATTTCAATCCGATCCCCCTAGGGCACCTTAAAAAGTTCTAATATACAGAACTGAGAATATATCATATTCGTATACAAAAAAGATATAAGTATGGCTCTCAAGTATACAATCTATAAACATGAACTTTGAGTATTAGAAATAACGTAGAGAAGCAACGTAGTACAATGTTTGCGAGATACGATTTTTTAACAGCAATCTTTCTTTTTATTAAGAAGACGAATTACGTATCATGTAGATCTTTGTAAACGGTGTTATAATTTTTTTCGCTGGACTTTAATAAAAATTTGAGTAGAAGAAAGATTTTTGCGAATAAAGTAGCAAAGTGATGATTAAAAAATAAATTAAACCTTGATACATCAACTTTAAAATTTAAAAGATAATGATTTCCACCGACGAAATTTTATTTATATTAAACGTTTTCGATCTTTTAATAACAAGCAGATTTAATAACCAAATCTCAGCGCAACGTCGTATATTATCAGTAATAATGTGCGCAGTGCAATAGTTTCCACAAATCACCGTACATTTAGGGAATGGCAAGGGATCCACCAATTCTGCATGCGGTAGAGAGCGTTTTGTGAACGTATGTTTTTTGGAGATAGGTCCTTGCAACTGTAATGCCACTTAAAGCTTCTCCTGCCTCACGACAACCCTCCTCAGATATATTCTCGGCTATTACTTATCGTGACAAAGCGTAGCTTCGCCATTACAAATCCTCCTCTTTCGATGCGGACAAGCTGCAGGATCAGTATGTCCAAGAAATACGGTTACTCGTTATAGAGCTAGATTTCTGCGAAATTTTATGTTCGTGCCAACCTGGTCAAGGCTCTTAATCCGCCAAGCCATTGAAGTTTTCCTACCTCTAATCGATAGAAACTTCCTCGGCCGTACTCGTAGACAATGCTTGCACGGCAAAAGTTTCATCACGAATTCCGGCGGGATGTCGAGGAGCATCGGAAATGATGCGTAAAACATCGCAGTTTCTTTGACTGATAAATTCCCGCTCGTAAATACACTCTTTCTTTGTTTTGCGTCCAGGACAGATTGCTTTAGTACGTGTACAAAATGACGTCGACGTATCGGCTTGAAATAGCAATACATTTAACTTAAAGTAATTAATCTTATTAATTTTTAATAAAATTCGTATGGCTCAAATGTGATAAACACAAATTTGAAGAAATAAAGGACTTATTAATTTTTGTTAATAACAAATGCCTCGTAAAGCACGGATTTCATAACGTTTTGTAAACAACTTTTTCAAAAAGTAGGAAAAATTGTGGACATATATAAAACTTTTGTATAATATTGCCATTATGATACACGAAAGTTTCAAATTTTCCGCGATTCGATCGTAGACTCCTATTTTAATCTGTTATCTCATTCAAAGTTAAGTGACATTTATGGGTAGTTTGTGGGCAAGAAACTTTATTGGATAATACGGAACGGCATTGTGGGACACTATCGGCAACATGTTTTTTGCATAGGTAATCATAATCTTCTTAAAAAATACTTTATATATTAATATTATAAAATATATTTACTTTATGTAGTCTTTCTTTGATTTTGTTGTATATCTTCGTATAATATATTTTTGTTTCAATCATATCATTATAAATATATAACAATATATTTATAAATAATTGACTTTACCAATGCAATAAGATAACTAATTTAAATATTTAAAAGAAAACAGCGATATAATTGTATAATATCGCATCCAATAAGCTTCAATACCGAAACGTTTGCGTATGATTGTCGAGTTTTAGAGCAGACATCTATACTTCTAAATATCTTTATCAGTGATTGTGATTTGATTGTTTTATCCCTCACACATACACACAAGTTATAACAGACGACAAATTCTTTTTACCGCATAGTGAGAAAAGTCGTTTTATAGCATGGCGTTCGACTAATCAACATCGATCAACTTCACAACTTTATTAAGGTAATACTTGGTTCGAGAAAAGTTTAACTAATAAGTTTCTTAGTTATTGGAAAAGTAGCGGAAAAATATTATACGGTATTAGTCAAGTTTATGAAACCTTTGCTACATGATTCTTGGAGTATTGCAATATGTATAACGTATCTTAGGATAAATATTATACATTTTCCGAGAACTAAAAACATAAATGCCAATAAAATCTGTAGATTTTCTAATAAAATTGCAATTTTTCTGATAAACGTTATATCTTAACTTTAAATGCAAATTTATATCAAAGTACAATTAAAGAAATTTTGTTTGTGCTATATCACATGTTCAAAAAACATATGCACGTATTAAAAATTAATAAAAACTCATAACTTATTTTTTACTTTTTACAACTATAAAAGATTTATACGGAGAATTTTGTCTTAAAATTTATCCTGAAAATTGTGTAATTGCGAGACATGGCATTTCCAAGAATTTCCTCTCATAAAATTTTTCGCAATGTATTGTTCTGAGATTACAGGATTTTCAGGATAAATTTTAAGAGAAAATTCTCTCCGTGTATATGATAAATGATATCTATATGACTACATGAGAAAAAATAAGTACAGAAAGAGAGGAAATAAAAAATTTTTCATGACAAAATTAATAAACATGATCAATGTAATTACTATTATTCAATAACTAATGACATATACTAATTATCGGCGAAATATACTCTTATTCACTTGCATTCTTGCATTAACAATTTATTCTAAATTGTTAAGTTTGATAAAATGATACAAATTACTACTACATTGTGTAATAATCTTATTTGTACTGAAATTACGTTCCTTCATAGAGTTTGCTATCTGTTAAGTGCAACTCGACATAAACATGTAGTTAACTAGTTGTACGGGCGTCTTTGCACTTCGCTTCACAGCGATTTTCACTGCGACACAGGTCTCTGCATCTATTAGTCCTTCCTAGCTGAAGAAGCATTTATTTATACGATTTCATACACAAACATATGATAATAATTTGATAAATATATGATTAATACATGATATGTATTAGGATTCAGAAAGTTACTTTATAAAAGTACATATAGTTGCAGTTACAAGTGCTACCAATTGTGAAAAGTAAAGCGTTACAGTTACAGTTACTCAAAAAGTAACGAATTGTTACTTTGCAGTTACTTTATTGTAATAAAAATAGAAATATCACATCTGCATTTAAATTGTAAAGCGTTGATAAAGACATTTATGCGCAACGGCAAGACCTAATGCGATTTGTGGAGGTTAAAAAAATATATAAAGTAACTATTAATGTAACTATATTAAACTAGTTACTAGTTATCGAAAAAAATGTAACTGAGTTAAGGTACAGTTACAGATGGAGAGAAAGTAACGAAGTTAAGTTCGAGTTACCAAAAAATGTAACTGCAACTGTAACTTCGTTACAAGTAACGAGTTACTTCCTAACTCTGTGCGATTTATATATCATAAATATTAAAGAAAATATTTAATTAACATTGAAAATGTATGAACACACATACAAATAGCGTTTACAGTTTTCAATTCTATCGAACTTGTCTCAGTATTTATTTTTAACATTTGAACAAAACTAAAGAACATCATATAATAGAAAAAGTACTCTACTGTAGTATATTTCAATATAACCAAAATGTGAGAAATAATATGTATCATAATATGGGCGTGTGTTTTGCCTAGTACAATAAAATATTGTAAAATAATAAATATAATACGGATTGTGTTTTAGATATTATGTTTCTATTAATCTTGTTATAGCATTGTTACATATGTGTCTAGTTGAAAGAGGATAAATTCAGCAAATAGATGGACATGATAGACTGTCATTTTAAAATCGTTTTAAAACAGAAAGTTTTTATAACGATAAAATCAGTATTCCATGGCTAATATAATACCGCGTAACGTGCATACATACAGCTCATTCAAGGTTTTATAATACATACATTCTCGTTATTGCAAGTTATAATTCCATTGTGATATAAAATGCTACGCGTACTGTATAAACGCATAGTTACCTCTACGGATTCGCGGCAATTTCTAAAGGTTGCGGAAACGAAACAAGCAGAAAATAAAAAATGCAACCAGTACCGGTATAATGGTTTGGTTTATTCAAGTGTTAAACGGGTAGATATATATGTAAATGGTAAATGCTGATAAGCACCTATAAAAATACAATAGAGAGAGAGAGAGAGAGACAGAGACAGAGACAGAGAGGGACGGAGAGAATGAGAAAGAGTGTGTGTATGTGTGTTTTAATTGTGCGGAGGCTGCAAACTGATTTAATAAAGTACGTGCTAGGAAATTTAATATGTATTCCTAGCACGTACTTATGTATTCCTTAAATAAAAGGCTTATGTATTCCTTAAAATAGTATGTATTTATGTGATTAATGATTTATATTATATATAGGAAATAACATCTAAAATTTATTAAAGGCTCAATGAAACGTGAACCTAACTCACATGATGTATTATGCAGGATCTTATATTCATCATGTCTAAGATTTTAGAAACTATGTAAATTGATTATTGTTTGTAACTATAAAATATGAATACACGCACACGCACGCACGCACACACACACACACACACACGTGCGCGTGTATTTATATGTATGTATGTATATGTGGATACAAAAGTAGCCTACGTTTATTTGTCAGTAGTCAATGATATATTATTTTAAATCTTACACGTATTTAAATTAAATAATAATTTTATGGATACATTGGCGTTCATAGAAGAGCTAAAGTAATTTGGAAAAATTGGTAAAGCTGAAATTGGCATTGTTAATGATCTGTGAAAGAAAGGTGTCGAAATTTATATAGGAGATTATATAACATTTCCTAATATTTTATTTTTTGAGTATGTGTAAAAGCGTACTTCAAGTAAATTTGCCAAGTTTAATCAGATAGTAGACTGACTGATATTTAGTAGTATGCTAGTTTTTATTTGCACACAACCATTTACTATACATATACTCCATATAAACTATATACCACTCCATATAAACAAAACTATATAAAAAACCAAAAGTCCATATACGTCTCGTATACAAAATTAATGTGCATACTTTTATTGATTCACTACAGCTGAAACAATTTGTGTTTGTCTCTAACTAAGGGTGCTTGCCACCTAGATACCTACAGATCAAAATAGTCAGATAACAAGGGAAAATAGCTAAGCTTACATAAGGAAAAAAAGGGCAAGATTGAGATAATCCACATTGACGATATACAATAAGTATATAAAATCTTCTTTATATTAAAATTTATCTTTTTGATTTGACAAACTATTAATTGTGAAGAAAGTCTTCTGACATATTGATTTTTTCCAAACTTGCAATTCACATATATCTTTAATAATGATTGAAAACGATAATTGTTTCTTTTTCAATTTTTATTGCCGTAAAATTAATTAATCAATTCGTCAGTTATTGTCGACTAACACGTATTGTTAAATCTACATCTACATATTGATTTTTGCCATATCTACATTTGCTGTACACGAAAAGTGATAGTTTAACGTTTTAGTATAAAACATGCTATGATATAATATTGTAACTTAAAACATATTGGATTATTTAAAATTATTAAGCACCTCGCAACATTTCTGTTCAAACTTACATAAAAACTTATGTAAACTGTAATCAAATTATTCAGCTGACGTAGACGGTGTGACATGTTTTATCGTACTACGTGTTCTATCGTAAAGATTTATCTCGCTTCATGTTCTGCTTGTTTTTATCGAGTGCCTGTAGTATGTATCGCGAGAACGATTTTTAACACATAGAATGAATAAAAAATGAAATATTCCATCGCCCGAGTAAACGACTGAACATTTCATGAGATTCTACGTAATGTTCAAAATACATGCTGTTTTACAAGAATGAAAAAAATATTAATATTAAATCACAGGAATGATTTTTTCACGCAATCATTTTGAGTAAAATATTTATATAAATATATATTCGATTTTGAATGACAAAGATACAGACATGTAATTTTCTTCTTTATTTCTGCTTTCTTTCTTTTATAAAAATATTAATAATTGACACAATATCAATACGTTCTTTAAAAATATGGATAAACTTCTAAAAACTACCCGCGGCTTCTTTACGTGTTCTTTGGTGAAAAAATGTTAAACAATTTCAACATCTTTAAATGTATTTGTACTGTTAAGAAAGATGAAGACATAGATACGTGTAAAATCTTCAAATAAAGTCGTATGTAGTGATTAAATGTTTTCTTGTCATTTTTTTACTTATATGTATTTACATAACTATGCGTATATGTATATGTAGATTTGCAAATAGAAATTATGTATCAATTAACAATATTGGAAAGTGGTTTTGTTATATTCGTCTTTATATTGACAATTTAAAGTGCTCTAAATGAAAAGTTCGTTGTGGGTGTTGGATTGACTCACGGCACGGAACATAAAAACATTTAAACAAACACGAATGATATAAAGGGCAGAGTTCCAAAAACAGATCATTGATTTCGACGAAGCTTTCATTTCGTGTTGAAATGCAAACCCCGAAAGAAAGTGTTGGCAACTCTTATGGGAAAGTCGTTTTTAACGTATAATGGTTTCGCATGGGTTTCCAATCTTCCATGAAGCAAGGTTCACTCCGATGCCGATGCTTTCAGTGCGAAACGAGGTCTATTATTGTACGGTTTCACATAGGTTTCCAACTTTCCATACGAAGCGAGATCCACCTCATACAAATATTACTTAAATTAGTTAATTAGTTTAAAATTTTTAATGAAAGGTTTTTTTTGGGTATTATACGGCTTTAACTTAATTATTATATGGCGTAAACTTTTGTTAGGAAAAATTCACTTAAGGGTATTCGTTTTGAGATCATTTACGGCATTTTTATCAAAGAACACGTAAATAGAGCATGAGCGTTTATCGGAAGTATATTCAAAATATTCAAAGATATAATTTATGTAATCTTACAATTAGAATGTAAGTAATGAATTTCAAACATGTATCAATTTGCAGATTTTTAGTTTTGTATAATGTTTTGTAAGAAAAAGACACTTAAATGAGATTTAATTATTAGCTTGATCAATTTCCAAAATGTATCGTTATTATTAATGCCGTTATATGGTAGAAATATATATATCATATATATAATAACAAAATATTTATATAATCATTACGAAAAATTATTGTATTTATTATGCGATGTGTTACTTTTAAAAAATTAATTTAATAATAATTGTAAGTTTTATCCATTTGTATGTTATAATATTTACAAAAAAAAACAAATTCTCTCTTTCCAATATCATGTGTATCTTTCCAGCTTATAGAATATCTAGGTATTATTTAATATATCTTATGCCTTGAATATATTCTTTGTCTCGTAATTTCTATTTAATCATCTATCAATTATTTATGTTTTTGATTAAACGTAACGAAGACATTTTTATTGCTAGTAATATTATTAAAGTGGTATGAGATGCAGATTCTTTGAGACACTATCCGTGCAAAAATTAAATGTACAATCCGTGTAGATTGTACATTTAATTTTAGCTTCTTAATATAGAATATAAAGAACGCTTTCAAAGAACGAATGAAGCAATATACATATAATACTGTGGCAAGATATATAAAATCCAATGAATCCATTTTAAAGAAACCTTTTATTTTTAATGTATGCATGCATACTACATATTTTTATAATGCAGTCAATTTTGTTACAGATAGTTAATTGAAACATTTCATAATTAGTGTAGGTTGAATTTAATTTCAACTCGATACTTTCGTAAATACGTGCAGTTTTAACGATAAAAAAATGTATCTTTTATTTTCTGTTAAAAAACATGTATCTTTGTTTATACTAATAACTAATTTATAAGAATATTCTTATAATTAATAACATGACTTAATTGTTTTGTTACGTGAAAGAACGGGATGAATGGATAAATCGCATACTGTGATATTTTATGTAAGTGGAGCAATTAAATTGAATTAAAATTCTGAACGTATCGTAATGTACACACTCGCAATAATTTTATAATACAGATTGATTTGATTACTAATATTTAACACAGTTAAGAAAAAATTATCATTAAAAGACGCAAATAATGAGTTTGCGTCGCTGTTAATAATAAAATAATGATAAACGCATATGTATTAACGTTATACAACAATATGCAAATGTAAAGCACATAGTGATGAGAATTTTAGTATTAAGAGATTATTATCTTACTTGTTTGAAGGGGAAAATTATTAGCAAGATGTGCAATTTCTTAAATAATACTTAAATTAGAAATTCATAACAATCGCACACACTGCTTTTTCACGCATATATATGTTTAACAATCCTCTAAAAAAACGTGACGAGTAGTTGACCGTAAATCTACATAATTAAATGTTTAATAATGTAGCAATTACGAATTAAAATTTATTTCAATTTGAATTGTGTTATCTTATTGCATGTACGGACAATAGTTTTGTGAATAAAACAATGTGTATAAACATTGTGATTGTATGCAAAATATTGTTAGAAACTTAAATTTTTAGTCGAATGCGCGATTTTCAAAAACTTCTTACCTGAGCAATTTTGTAATAATATATTAAAAATTATTATGCAAAGTTTTTAATTTGCTACTAATTTTCTCATTATCTGCAGTTTCATATATTTTAGTTTATATGCTCTTTCACCGTAACTTATTTATAAAGTTGAGTTATTGATTGTAAAGATAAGCGATATATGATTGTTATTTCTGATAGAAATACTTTAGTTTAGGGAAAGTTTTATTTGATTAAAATAATCTGCGTTGATAGGAACTCTAAGCTTTACTAACGAAGCAGAAACTTCTTAGGCATGCTGTATCACGTTTATACAATCTGTGACCCCTTACCAAGTACGATCCACATAACGATAATATTGCCACCAGTTGCGACCAGCAGTATCACCGCGAATATCAAAGACCAGAAGAGCTTTTGCCACCATGGCAAATCGAATGGCCGTTCCTGATGGACGAGAATACAGTCGAGGAGCGCTTGTTGAAGAATGTCATGCCTAGTTGACTTGTTCAACGTTTCTTCGATAAAATAACGGATCTCACTAATATTCAGTCTTAATAGCAATGTAACATTACGCTCCAGAATCGATGCAGTGCAATTATACACATGCTCCAGGTTTTGGCTATTCATATTTGTAAGAGGTCTCTTTGGCGATTGTGCATAGACAGTCCCAGAGCTTTGTCCGAGACGTTATCTCTCTGTTTGCTTCCTCCGAATAGCACGTTAAATCGATTTTATGAGCTGTTACCGATTTCCTCCGACGTGACGCACAACGAACTGGCGAGCAACTATCATTATGATGGCTCCACCTGATTGCTCGTTCCTTATTGGAAAAACGTGCGCGTAATTGATACGAATTTATGGCGCTTGATCGGAAGTCTCGGTTCGTTGTTTAATCAGTGCACTCGACAGTGATAATTTTCCAATACAAAACTTGATAAACACATTTTATTTCTTATATTTGGTCGATTTACCCTTTTACTTCTAAATACTTCTGCTTAAACTTATTGTCCGTTGAGCTAACGAGATTGTCTTTAAAATCGGAATAAATGCGAAATGATTGTATCTCAGATCACTTTGCCACGGGAATTCGCGGATATCTAACTCAGTAAGCGCTCTGCGTTGTACTAATTAAATCCGTAGAGATCTGTTTTATCTTTACGTAGAATTTGCCAATTAGTATAATCCCCTTGAAAAATTTTAAATATTCAATGCTGTGCGAAATTCCTTTCCGTATTAATTATATGATATCTTTTAGGTAAAATTATTTCTCTCGATGTATTACATTAACATTTATCGTTGTGTTTTTCAGGCAAATAAACCAGCACTCAAACTTTCAAACACTCTTTACAAAACGCACGTTAAACGACCGCAAACGATAGCATTTCTGCAAGACTTCTTTCCATTACTAAAATGCGACTTCCACTTATCGTACACTTCAGAAGCACAATATCACTTACAGTGCGTTTCCTTCTCTTCTCAATCAGTTAATAGAAAGTGCAAACCGTAGATACGGTCGTTTCAAAATCATTATCATGTCACTGACAGTAACAAACGACAAGGTTTATCACGTCGTGTCCGAGAACTTGACAGTGTATATCCGCATGTTGGTCGGATCTTGATTGTCTCTTGCCGATCGATATCTGTCATTTATTCGCGCGCGATTTGTCGATCGACTCGTCAATTGTCGGCATTATTGTCGCGGGATCATCGGAGACATTTGCGCGCGCGCGTATCACGTCGACGTTTACATCCACTGTATGATCACTCGTCAATCGACATCGTTCATGAGGCGGATCAAGCTGGTGTACCGTACCGAAGAACCCCGTCGGCGATACTGAAAGGCTCAAAAGCGCGTTCATTCAGCGGTGCGTGCGCACCATGAGCATTCTCGCACCCCTTTCCTTCGTCACCCACCTCGCCGAGACTTTCCACTTGGGCACAAGTGTCAGCTGATGGGAAAATACGCGAGTGTCTGCGCCGATTCGTGCCGGATATCAGCACGTTCGTCGATTTATGATAGCTATTCCTCAGTATAAAAGCTGAGACTTGCGTCACGTGCGGTGGGACACTTCTCAGATTCAACAGATGTTTTATATTACGCGCAGCAATGCATCCGGAGATCTAACATTTTCCAAGATTTAACGTATGCTCTGATTCCAACATGTTAAATCTGTAGTTTGCATGGCGTTTTTACATTATTTTTCAGATTTCCTAAGAAGATTCAATTCAAGCTTCACAGTCTAGAAAAATACTAGCGCAATTTAAGCAGAATAAAAAAGTGGTTCTATTTATTGCGCAATTCTATATTTTACAAAACAATTTACACACGTACACAGAGAAAAAGATCTTGAAACGAGATTATATTGCGTTAAAGGAAGGAAAACTTGCTTAAATGAAACGATTTATATAATCCAATCAAAAAATATATATATACTTATTATTTAAGAATAATTTTCTTGAATAAAAAGAAAACAAGATTGGATAGAATACTAACAAGCTTTCAAATTAAACATTATAATAATTAAAACGATTTTATTGTCAAAATAATTATATGTATTCTTAAACTAATAATTATAGTATTTAAATAAGAAATATATTGTTGGAATATAAGATTATTAAATGCTTCTAAGAAGATTATAGATTAATTGTTGCGTACATACAAAACAATAAACGCGTTAATTTGAGTATATATGAGTTTATCTGACACTTATTTCTTTTCTGTGTACATGCCAAATTACATGGTTTACTGATTCAAGTTATTTTTGTTTTGTATTCTTTCCATTTGATAAATTGAATTACCTACTATGCAGTAATGCTACATTGAGCTCTTATTAATCCGATCTTTTCAACAAGCAAAACTTGCGTTAATTATCGACAAACGCGAATGTTGTACAATCGTGCGCTAATAAAGGTAATATTACACGTGATATTTATCCGGCCTTAGTACGAAAATTTGCATCGGCAAATGTGTATGTTAAACATTGTAATTCAAGAAGTTCCTCGTAGAAAGTACATGAACATTTGCCTCCCCAGCAAAACACGTTGGCAGAGCCAAACATAAATAGGGGTAATGAGAAATAAATTCTCCACTCTCTGGCAGAAATAACGACATTTTAATTAATTCCGAGAAGGAATGTCTTGTGGGCGAAGAGCAATTATTACGTGCTGTTATTCTTTGTAGAATTCCTTTTTTTTCTGAAATCAACGAAAATTTAATACTCCTCTCGTGGGACTATATCGTGATTTTGATAAAGCTTTAGCCATCGAATTTGTTTGACGTTCGAACCAGACGTTCGCGCTAACGACTTTGTCATGGATAAATGCCCCTTCGCTTTCGTGCGAGTGAGTACGATGGTAATCGTGGCTATATATTTCTTCGAGAGCGACCGAGTTATAGACATATATCCATACTTGTTATAGCATGAAAAAGCCCGAGCCGCCCATATGTGAAAGGCGAGTTTGTCACGCCAACTTTGTGATCATCGCCGAGTGTGACTTTATTGTATCTTTAGTACAGGGTTTTTACGAAGTAAAATATCTATCGCGTGAGAGAGTCGCAATAAAATATATAACAACGCATTGTTATCTTAATAAACGCTTCGCAATGCTGATAAAATGTCAGAATTATTTTACAAGTAAAATAGCAGCCTCTTAATTTTTAATTTATAAACGTAACATTATGTTCAATTATATATTAATTGTATTTTTCATTGCTGCAATTTATCCTATAATCTTATTTTCCATGACAAAGTAAACCTCTTACAAGAGAAAACGAGATGTGTTACTTCCTTTTCAATTAAAATTGTTGGTAGAGAAGGTAAACTTTTGCTTTTCTTAAACGCACTGGAAATGACGTGGATATCAAAAGTAGTATTGTGCTTCAAATCGAGCTTGTTACGTTTGTATAAAGTTGAAAGTTTGCAGCTTAGACGAAGAAAAAGAGCATCTTTCTTCTCGGTTAACTATATTCGTATCCGGACGTTCCAACTTAAGCGAAAGTGGAAAAGTATTCTCTTCACGTACGGTTGACTTCACATTGAGATACCTCATCATACGAGATACAAAGATCCCGGGAAAACTTTTTGTGTCGAAGAAGCATACTGTAGTATTAGACACTGACTACTCATTTAAATTTGAAGGAGCCTTGAATGTTCTGGAATATTTAACGACAAACAGAGATACGCGATTTATCAATATTTTCACCTGGTATTTTAGCGAGAAGCTAAATGAATTCAATCATCCGCCACGGTTTGCGAGGGATAATATCGAGAGGAATCGACCGGAACGGGTAAAATTATGCTATGAAGTTTTAATCGCCTTTCAAAATACTTTATTGAAAGAAGTTTATTAAGCGTGATTAATAATTCATTTGGCTGTCTAAAATAATTCCAGTCGGGAAACGTATACAATTATCAGTCTTGTATACACCAATTCATTTCTTTTAACACGTGAACTTTTGCACATAGAACATTGAGTAAATCTAATATAATATTTATGTTATTCATGTAACATTTGTACACTCTGCGTCACAAATTCTCAACTTGGTGTATAAGCACAAGATGATGTATGAAAAAGGCAATTTTTTTTATGTGTAACATATATAAGACCTAATGGTCTTTTAAGAAGCTCGTTAGCTAGAGTTAGTAAGCTTATAAGTGACTCAAGTCTTATTAAATGAGAAGGAATGCAAGACTTAAACGAAGAAACGATTTGGTGACTGAACTGTGTGTATAATTTGCCTATATCTGGTGGTACCTTTATTTCTAATCTAAACAATACATCAATATCAAATCATAATTGCTGTAATAATTAATATAAAACGTAATCTTTTCTACCTATAAAATTGATACAAATTATCGTTTAAATATTGAAAACCTTGTAAATAAACTGTAAAAGAATGTGAAAATATTTTTACGCTCTTAGGTTTATAAACTAAATCATAACTAAATATAGTTAATTTACTTTTATTTTC
Organism: Vollenhovia emeryi; assembly: GCF_000949405.1. Taxonomy (NCBI): domain Eukaryota; kingdom Metazoa; phylum Arthropoda; class Insecta; order Hymenoptera; family Formicidae; genus Vollenhovia; species Vollenhovia emeryi. The sequence continues at coordinate 621,211 of NW_011967143.1, forward strand.
AAAATGTCATTTTTCGGCTCTTGCGCATAGAATAAGGCAGATAAAGTAATATTTTTAGATCATAGTGTTCCAGCAAATCCCATTTGTAATTTATTTCAGGAAAATTCGATCAAAACTTTTCTCACCAAATTATTTTTGAAATTTCTGCAAACAAGAGAAAATTATTCTAGGCAATCATACCACAGCTCTATTGTGTTTTTTTTTATATGACATAATATTATATTTCATGTTACAAATAAAGTGGTAGAATTCAATAGAAGTTATTTATTATTTAGATTTTTTAATGTTTTATTATTTGTATTTATTATACAATTTTTGTCAACCAACTATGTCAACTACATATTTATCTTTTTCGTCAAGCGTCAAATACATAGAATCAAATAGATATTTGAAAAGTGTCTGATACTTACATACAGCAGTTAGGACGTACACCTATACGTTATCATGTGCATATCACTATTAATATTCGCCAAAGGAAGACCCTCCGAGAATAGGCAGCTGTTTGTTGGAAAGATAGCAACAAAATATTGGCGTTTCTCGAAGCTCGGTACATACAACGCCCGAAATATTTCGCACGAATCTGTTTGGCATGCAAAGTAAGGAACGAGCTATGGGCGATAGAAAAGATTTATTTCCAAGATTAATCGTAATTAAACACTTTGGATTAAATAGGGTATATTGAGTATCCGAAGACATTATTCTCGTTTTTGAAAAAACTGTATACACTTGTTTAAAAATATGTATTCCTTGCTGTGAAGGAAACAGGCTAGAAAGATATATGAGTTTTGAGTGATTGATGTGGCATGATTTAAAATGAAAACAACTTGTTTGTCAACGCAAATAACGTTTGGGTAAAAGGTATTCTGGCGCACAGTTCTATGCAAAAATGCAAGAATTATTTAGATAAATTATACGAAGTTTATACATTTTTATACAATTATTTGATATTTTTATAGTACTCTTTTTAGTAGTAGATGTTGCTTAATTTAAAATTTTGTTTCCACGCATTGCTGTATCAAATGTAAAAGTATTATATAATTTTACACAAGTGAAATTATCTGAAAACGTGGAACTATGGAAACATATTTTCAACGTGTACGCAAGCAAAGTTGAAACAAGAGTTCGAGCTTAGATTCAATGAAAGTATAATCCAAGATTAGTAAGCAGCTTAAACTTTATTATAATGCTTGAAAATGTAAAGTGTACTTTGGAATTGCTTTTCTATATAATCTAAAGAAATAATGACATCAAAATCATATTTGGTCTTTAGAGAATTAACATTATTCGCCAGTTTTATTATTTATTATTGTAAAATTTATAATTTATTATATTTTAGATAATTATAATATAAATATTACAAATTATAATAAGTATGTAATAGTATGTATATTAAAAAATGTATATAAAATTATGTACACATATCTTTTATTAATATGAGTGAGAAAACAGAAAAATAGAAGAAAGAATCTTGATTCATTTGAAACGCTATATACTTGTATATTATATGTATGATAATTAAATTACTCCTAATGCTGGTATGTTATCCCACACTTGAAGGGAGAAATTTACATATTTACAATAGAGTTTAATTCTCTAATAATCTCTAATAACAGTTCTTACAACGTAACTATTTACTTGGAAATGTATCAAAGTACTGGTACCTGAACAGCAAATTTGTAGTAACTCCACATGGGATTTTACCTGAATTCGATCCTTTCCGTGTGTCCCGTTTTCCCCGTCTTGTGGTTTCTATTCATCCTACACGTGGCACAACCTCCACTAGGTATAATTAAACTAGCATTTAATTAAATTATTTGCTATTGATTCGAGTCACGAACCTTCACATACAAATGTCATAATTTGTTACAGAAGCTACAACACAATTTATTAAGGATGTAAAGAAACGATATTTTATATTTAGAAATAAATATTAAATATTGTGGTAATATAGCAAATGATTCTAATCATTTTATTAAGATTTGTGGTATAACAAAATCTAATACAATATAATAGACACAATATGCATAAATACGAATCTGTTGTGTGATAAAGTACTATACAACATATATACTTTTTATCACTAAAATTTTCAACGCCATAATACTACACCTAATATTATTTAAAAAATTATACACAGTAATATAAAATTTATACGGAAAATAAGATTATATTCTGAATATTTTTAATTTTTTACATTATATATCGTAATTCGAAAAGGATGTAATTAATTAACTTAACAATGAACTTAGTTGACAAATTAATTAGTTATGAATTAATGAGTTTGGATTACTACACTAATTGACTTAAATTATGATACTAATTAAGATATCTTAATAAAACTTGGTTACAAACTTATTTGAGTTATCAATTAGTATTTAATAATATCAATACTGATCAATAAAGAGCAATATATTAAAAGAAATCTATAAAGGCTTGGTACTCCTTGTTAAAACTTCCAAAAGATTCTCTGATAAATGTAATTTGTCCTATCATTGTTATCGACTGAACTTAAATTGTCGAAATTCTGAAGAAAATTATATTTAAAAAAATTTTCTGCAACATAATAATTATAATTATAGTCTGTGCATTGTCATATATAAAATGACTTAATAATTGTTTTTAAACCTCAATAATTAAGTTTCTTTTTTTTCTAACTGCATTATTGACTAAACAGTTTATCATCCGTTGAGAAGTTCTCGTTTCATTATTCTTCAAGAAATGTTTCTAAATAAGATTAAGTAAAAATACAAACTTTTTATGTATATATATATACATATATGTATATAGTTACAAGCAAATTTATTTTACAAAAAATATAGAGCATGGAAATATAAACAATTTAATATGTATATAAAAATTGGATATTTATTTTTATTGACATTTATTTTATTTAACAATTTTATTTGACTTTACTTGCTTGTAACTATACCAACAATTGAAACTTAATATGATTCTCGTTGAATTCTACGCAAATTCCAATCGACAGAAGGAATAGAATACCACATAGTGGTATCGGATAACCGATCAATAAAAGATTACATCCCTGATGAATAAAAGATTACATCTCCGTTTTCTACATAAATATTTATGCCTTCGTTACCCTTGTACCCATTTCTAATATACAGTAAGAAGGCAAGTCTCTGTATATATAAAATTTTTTTATATATTATCAAGTGAAATTCGATGGACGTATTGAGCATACGTGTACCAGTTGGTACAAGCTTCGATCAGATGTCACCACTTTTACTATTCCCATTTATATTTCAAACCGTAAATCTTAGAAACTTATCACAGTTAAACAACTATTATATCTCTAGTGCTTTTATCTTGCGATTAAGACTGTAAAAAAATTCAAATATCTCGAAGCTGTTACTTTGTACGGTGTAATCTCGCATATGACAATGTTTTGAGATCTCATTAATCAATTACGAAAGAGTTCACGAGACTTTACTGTTATATTACTAATATCTTAGTTTTATATATTTTGATTGCTTTATGATGCAAACGTTAAATGTTAATCTCGAAGTATACCCCACTTACGTTGTATATCTACGTAGAATGGAAATTATATCATATATACACAAATCTCAACATATGAAATGAAGAAATACTTTCTTATCACGTTGCATTGTCTCACTTTATTAAGTCCATTTTTACTTACAGGTTCAGCAGTTAAGTATCATTTATACGTCAGGACGCGCATCATTATGTATATACGTGCACCTTCGTGCCTGGCTCGCATATAGAGATGCAATATAAATAAAAATTGATTTCTACTTGATAACATCTATGTCACAGTTTCATTCCAACCTTAGTTTATTCACATATACATTAGTTTGAATTGCCAATTTGCAGTAGACATTTGACGCTATGCGTGGCGAGTATATTTCTAAATATCGATCATATACCCACAATCAGAGCATGCCGCATATTCTAAAAGTAGATTATAATGCATTCGTATAATTATCACATAATATGTTATATTTTTTATAAACTATATATACGCAAGAAATGAAGGTAAATGGCGAGATATAATAAAGTAATCGGGAATAAAAGATTGTACAAAGATTTCTTAAATCAAGTTTGTAGGACAAATAAAATATATTGTCCATGATTTAGTAGCAATTACATTTTCAGTTTGCTCTTATTTTTGTTCCTTTTTAGAAAATAACTTCTGTCATTTAAAATATTATGCAATTATCAAGAGATAATTTTCTGTCTGGTGTGTACGTTATGAAATAGGACGAATTATAAGATATTAAAAACAAATATTTCGAATACATGTTCAATTGTATTATTTCTTCATTAATATTCACGTGCGCGCAACATCATATCCATTTTAATTTTAATTTTAACGAGAATTATTTTCACGAAACGTGCAAAGAATTCGAGGCACATTTTAACATAAACCGTAACAAATAAATAACAGCAAATCACACAACAGAACTTATTTCCATCATATGAATTGTTTACAGATGAAGAAATCGCTATTTAAATTTGTCACTTTCTGATTGAATTAAATTGATCGTGCATGAAATGTACATTAATCATACATTTTCCAGCCCGTCGCGCACAATTTTGACGATCGTCCGTTTCGCAGATCTACAGTAATCTAAAAGCACGACCGTGTCGAGAGGGAAATATAACGCCCAAATGTATACTTTCTCCACGATCACTGATCTAGACAGTACGCTTTATATATGGTCTCACGTAGGCTTCACGCGGCTATTTTTATTACCTGCACTTGCTTTAATCATGCTATTGCCTAGGGCTAATTATATTTATTCGCTAGATATTGCACCATCTACCGGTCTCCCTCCCCTTTTTAGCGCTAAGCAGCCTTTACTGCCTACCCATTATCACGCTATGTTTATATGCATATTTGTATACACGCTACATGGCGCCCGCTTAATAAGATAGTTGTTTTTTTCTTCTTTCTACAAAGTCTGTTATCTCTGTACAATAAGCGCACCGCTACTTGTGCCCAGCACTTATCATATACATATTTAAATATAGCCTACGTATCATACAGAGAGAAATTTACTAGAGCTGCGACGTATCGTTTCCTTCTCGATCAGTTAAGCTGATCTTTGAACTTAAGTTTTATTAAGCGGAGTATCGTTTACACTGTTACATCATCGCATCGGTCGAAGAATCCGGCATTCGGAGAAATATTTTGATACAAGTTGATTTCTTTATTGACGAAGCACAGTAATCATTCAATTACCCTACTATACTGATTATAATGACGCCAAAACATATTACATTCTAGATAGCCGAGACACAGAAGCGCTCTTCTTCGTTATTGATTATTTCGCAACGATCTCTTTCCATATATTCCCTAACGTGAAATTATTATCGCGTATCATTCTACTCTTGCACGCAACGGCATACGCGTGAAGAAAATGAGCATACCCCGAAATTCTTTAAAGCTAGGAAAGCATAACGTAAACGTATCGCTAATTTATTCAATCGTGACTTACGATTAATGTGAATTAATCGTAAATTGTGTGAGTTTACGGGCAATCGACTTATATGTCAGGAGCAGAATGTCAAATCGGTTTAAAAACGTTCTATTAGTTCTCCCGCGGATGAACGGGACGCTTTAATTAGGTCTGTCGGTTTAGTATTAAGGTGACTTTAATATCTACAATAAAACGTACATGTATAACTGATTTAAATAGATATATTTAGCGCAATGGGGAGAAACAGGATAAAACTCGCACTATTGGCAGTGAATTTCGGAAGATATCCAAAGTGCCAAAATGTCCCCATAACGATTTCTTAATGCCGCACCACTCATGCAATGTATATAAATTATTGTATTTCTCGGGACACTTTGTACTTTCTGTGGAAGAACATGATGCGTTTCTAGCGACAAAATGTTGCAGTGGAATTATCAGATGAAATTTACGAGCGAAGCAATCGCTTACGTATCAAATTATAAAGGTAGAAAACTGTACGACAAGATCTATAATACAATAAAACATTTGCTACTTCTGATTAATTTACAACTGAAATCAATATTTGTTTATTGGACGTTCCTTTTAGTTTCACACGTTAGAGCTACGAGACGTAAAAAGAAGAAGATTACAGGTAGAAAAAACGTGCACCTTGCGAGGATCAAACTGACATGAGTTGATTTAATTGAGAACCTTTTCTGTTTCAACGTCCTAGTGCCAAGTCCGTAGTTCTAAAGTTTGTGAATTATTTAGACTGGCAAAGTGTCAGAATTTTTACTTAAATAACATCTAATTAAGAGCTGTCCTTAAGATTTTAAGATATATTGGTGATATTCAGTTGATTATATGTACGTATATTGTCATTTTTTCAAGGTGTGCACCGATTTAACTGAAAAGTAATTAGATGAAGAAAGAAGGATATTTTTTCGTTCAACATTTTTAATGTTTGATTGACAGTTCGATTGGCGCAACGGACATTGCGTATAGATACTATTGCGATTACAAATCGATACAGTGCCACTAATAAAATGATGATACAAATGATAATTTGAAATGATAATGAGAAATGACAATTTATTTTTCGGGATATATAGCGCTCGTACAATATAAATATAAAAATGTAAATCTCCATTTCGTTCACTTGCTTCCTCAAGTACTAATTAATTTATTAACTATTTATCGCTTTCATACCGCAAGCGTTGCAGCTATCTTCAATTATACATGTTTTTGATAAATTAGTTTTACTAATTAATCGGAATTACAATTTTGATTTCCTGCAATTGCGTTTACGTATGTGAATGTGTATTTGATTCACCCGCAAACAAGGATAATAGAGGTAATGCCTTTATGAACGTTATTAAAATATAACAAGATATGTGGATATAAATTATTTGTTACAATTTGTGTCCATATGCATGTTGTTCGTAATATTTGCAGTAATCGCGAGATACACACGCATTTGATATAAAAGAGAATGAAAAAATTAGGCATCGTTGAGAAAAAAAGGTGTTTCCAAAGATAAGCAATATTGAAACGAAGCGTCGTGATGCCACGAGTTGTAATCACAGTCTACTAGTAACTTGAAATAATTGTTTGCGCCTACGACACAATAATCATTGTGTACTCAACAAACTTTTTAATTAAAATGTATAATAAAAAATACATTAAGGTGATTCACCAAGTTTTACCTCCGTTTAAGAAATATATTCTCGGGGCTGTTTCCCGTGAAATTTCCTTATAAACTTGTGATCAATTTCGACTTTTTTTCCTATTTTTTGTTGTATAATACAAAATTAAGAAATTAAAAAAATTCTAGGTCTAGAATTTGTCTTATTTAAATAATTAATGATTTCAAAATATTTGTACTACATTTGTAACTATTTATAAAATTATAAATAGTTACAAATAAATCAGATCCCATTTATATATTAACATTTTTGCTTCAAATGACCTCATTAATACCCTCTCTAAGTTGGGGTAAAACTTTAAGATTAATCGCCTTGTATATACAGGGTGCTACGCAACATATTGACTTCCGGTCATGGGAAGGCAGAGGGGACTAAGACAAACAGAAAAGTCCTGTACTATTTTGCGCTTGGACGAATAGTTATCGAGATACGAAATTTTAAAAATCGCCGTATTAGCCCAACCTACTGGCGAATGTTAGCGCGCGGTGAGATGCGTCGGCCTAGCGGCCCCGCGCGGGGAGACGTGCGAGCGGTCGCGTAAGCGGCGGACGGGCAGCGGCGCGCCTCGCCTCCCTACTCTTCGCCCCGCACCGCCATTCTATTCCTCGCCGCACACCGCCT
>NW_011967143.1:630386-687107 GCF_000949405.1 Vollenhovia emeryi
TATACAAAATATACAGAGTGTCCCATTTTAATTACCCAACTTAAATATTTCTTAAGTAACGCATTTTGACGGAAAATGTTTCAGACAACAGTTGTTTGGTTCGAAGGGGGACATAAGATGATCCCATTGATTTGACCTTGGATAATTGAAGGCCACATGAAGATCACTTTTAGTTTCTTAAATGGAAACCTCCATTTTTTTATTGTATCGTCCTTTTGCATTGATTAATTTTAACAACTTTTGTCTGAGGCATTTTTTGTCTAATATTTTTGTAGATATTCAAGGAAAATGTAGTAACTTTTTCAATATTTAGCTAACGATATCTCAAGAACTGATTATTGGGAGAAAAAGTGATGCTGTACTTTTTTACTTGATTTGGTCTCAAGAATCTGCTACGAAAATACAGTGAGAATTTTAATATAATAATCTTAAAAAATCTTTTTGGAGTTTTCGTTTATACACAAGTGTTCATGAAAATTATAGACACTACAGCATACTCTTGAGACCGAATCAAGTAAAAAAAGTGCTGTACCACTTTTTACTACAGTTATCGAGATATCGTAAGCTAAATATTGAAAAAGTTATCGAGTTTTCTTGTTTGAATATCTGAGAAAATATTAGACAAAAAGTGTCTCAGACGAAAGCTGTTCTAATTAACTGGTAGAAAAAGATGGTATAATAAAAAATAGGCGTCTCCTCTAAAAAAAACGTTGACCTTGACCTTAGACGACGCCACCCAAGGTCACACTGATAAAACTAGTAAATAGATATTTTCAAGCCTTACACCTTTTGGTTGAAACATTTTTCACTAAATATCACTGTAATATAATATGGTTAATATTAACAATAAGAATACTAAGGTTTATAATAAAGTAAGAAATGAGTATTCAAACGAAAACAATTAAGTAATTAACTTGAAACAATTAGCTAATAATTGATAATTGATAATTAAATAATACATTTGAAATATTTATTAAGACAAAATATTCTCTGCGAGCATAACGCCATGAAACATCAATCAGACATCGATGGAAGCTCGTTTGTGAGGAGAGTACCATGTGTCATAAAATTCGAAGAGAAAAGGCCTGCTTATTAGGCCATCTCGAGGCAGTGTACATTCCGATTCATAATCGAAAGCCGTAAGAAAATCGTTAATTGTCCGGTACTTGTAATAAAGGCGAGCTACCTCAAGCTGATTCGTTGTTTGTAAAAAGAAAAAGAGAGACGGTGCACATTTAAATAACCGGTGAAACACTTGAAATATACGCCGGGAATTAATAATGCAACGCGGAAACGCTCCGCGATTACTGCGTACAAGAGAGGAGACGGTCCTTTATTCGAAGTGACTGGCGTTTTGTAATACAGCCGGTCATTTATTTACAAAGCGACTGACGTTTCATGATACAGCTGGATGCGAATGCCTTATATTACTTAAGATTTTCACTTTTCGTCTTTCGTGATGAACGATATTTCTTCGTTTGGCTTACGTTAAATGCTTACTATTAAATTATGTAATTACTACTTAACTATAATGCACGCGTTTTCCGCGCAGCGTTACATCTCACAAGCTCTCTCTACGGTACGGACCAGTTGTTAGGAATGCATCTCCGGTTCAGCATAGCGTTTATTTATTGTGGTACACATATAATTGTCTAGGACTACATGTACAATACATCTGTTATGCGCGCGCGTCCTGGTCACATAAACGTTAACAAATATTCACACATGTGTACAGCGTATGTACATACGAGCATAATGACTTTCGATCGGTTTTTGAGTGCGTATTATGTACAAAAGGCGCGTAACACCTGACTTCGCCGGCGAGTCTTAAAATATTTTTCTCATTTTATTTATTGTCCGAGTTCACCACAGTTACGATAAGTGAGTGTAATTCGGTATTAAATATGGAAGGCCATCTTCTCCGCAAAAACAGAAGAAAGAAAAACAGTCCGTATCGCTTATGTTAGCTACATTATCAAAACGAGTATTCCGTGAGACGATCCGCAGTGTTTTACGTCATGTGCAAATCACCCCTCAGTATCCTGGTGAAGGTCTTCTTGAACTGCTGATTCGCCAGAGCGTAGCAGAAAGGATTCATGGGACTGTTGGCATAGCATAAGAAGTATGAGAACATGAAGAGGTGCTCGTTCGTGCACGGTGGATTCGCGCAGAACCCCTCTACTAGTGCTAATACGTGATAAGGTGTCCAGCAAGCGACGAACGCCCCCAGGATGAAGGATATCGTGCGAAAAGCCTTGCGCGCTCTGTTCTCCGTTCGCGACTTTTGCCGGCCTACCGTGTGGTCCTTCTTCTGCGTTTTGGCCTTCAATCGTTTCCCGATAGACTTGACGAAGTCGCGCCTGGAGCCGCTTTGCTCGGCGTCCGACGTTTCTTTCTTCTTCTTCGACTGGCTCTTCGCCTCCTGGTTATTCGTCGCGGCCGAGGTCGTCGGCATTATTATGCTGCTGGACGACGAGTTCTGCGGCAGGTTACTGCTCGTCTTGGTGGGTTGATCCGAGTATCGATCCGTCGTGCTGTTAGACGATTCTATCGGCATAACCGTCGTTGTGACTACCGTCGTTACCGGTTGACGCTTGGTTCTAGCGGCATTTACGGTGACCTCCGTATGCACCTTGCTGACAGTAGGCGACGTCTGTGACGCGACGTTCGTCTGATGAGTGATGAACACGCGCGGCGGGTGCGTTTGACTCGATGCGTTAGACATCGCAGGCTGAAGGTGCTGTTTGCTCTGCGCGATTTGGGCCAGCTGGCTGGTGCCAGCCTGCTGCGCCGTCGCTCTGATGAGAGCGGCTTGCAGCAGGCTGGTATTCGAGCCGGCTGCCACGGTGTTACCGAGAATAGGCGACGGGGGTGCCGTCGACAGCGGATTCGCCAGACTACACGAAAAGGAAGACGGTGGACTCTCGTAAGAAGGGCTGGGCAAGATGATGGAGCTCTCGTCCATGTACCGTAAATCACCGCCATCGAGACCAGTGAGAATGTCGTAAGTGCCGTGGCCATGGGAGCGTACGATCAATGATCTAGGTCTGTCGGTCGACGAGGACGTGGTCGGACTGTCCGACACCGGCGGGCTACTTTGGAACTGCATGGGCGGCGGTATGATGTTCTGTTGACTATTACTGATCGACGTTCGCTTAAGTTGAGCGGGCGGCGTCACCTCAATCGAGACGATCGATTGCTGATTGCCGTCGGCGTCGTTCGATTTTAACGACTGCTCCGGCGTCAGCGTCCGGCTACTGGACTTGTCAGGCTCGGCGGGATTGTCGGTGTCCAGAAGACTGAGCTCCTGTATCTTCGGCAGTGTTTGAGCTTTCTGCGCCGGCGTGTCGCGCGTAGGACTCACCGGCAATAGTTTCCTCGCTGTTGGCACGCTCAACTCGACCTTGATCGGCACGATGCCATTCAGGCGTCCGTTAGTGGCGAAAACTTGAAGAGCGCCGGACTGGGCTACCAGACCTGCCAGCGAGGATCGCTTCCTGATGGTGTTGGCCTGCTGCGTGGTGCCGGTTGTGCTCTCCTCGTCGGAATCGAAAGCGGGACTGCTGGAGCGCTCGGACTTTTCAGTTTCCATCACCGTGATAGTCGCGGAGACATTCTTGCTCGTGGTATCCGGCGCCGTCGCGCCATCAATCATCTTCGTGGCCGTTTTCTGCGCGGTGGCCGCATCCGCGCCAGCGACACTGTCATCCAGCGACGTGGCTCCGATCTTCGGTTTATCCTGACTCAACAAGGTGCTCTGTGTTTTAGAAATACCTATACCGGCGGCGCGACCGGCCATACCGGACATCGCGCCGGCGCTCAGCGCGACCATCGACTGCATCTTGCGCTGCTTGGCCTCGCTCTTTTTCTGCATGTCATATGCGGTTTTGTATATACCGCCGTAGAGGATAAACAGAACGATCAGCGTTGTCCAATAGTATCCTATTATCAGCGCGGTATTGAACACCGGATCCTTGAGGAATTGTACGGCGCACTGGCCCGGATTTAGATCTCTGTAACCGATGAAGTGCTCCCAGCCGAAGATGCTGATGAAAAACAGTAACGCCGGTATGATCCAAGTGATGGTCACCATCCAAATTACGCGCTGCTTCGTCCGCCAGCTGCGATACTGCGCGGCTATCTTCACCGAGCAGAAGCGGTCGATCGTGATCAGGAGAACAGTGTACTGGGACACAAGGCATACCGTATAGTCCACTGACAGCCATAGATCGCAGAGGAGAGGTCCCAGATTCCAATATCCCATTAACACGTAGACTGTGTAGAACGGCATCGACACGGTGCCTGCACAACAATTACGCCGTTACTTGTATAGTCGGTTTCTGTTGCCACGTGTATCTGATTACTCGTATTCTGCATTCAGACAGACCTCATGATAACCAAATTACACATATGTACGATTATCATCGCGATGAATATACAACGGGATCCGTTTGTAACTGAGAGATTTGCATTAGAAAATACCGTCAAACGTTTCTGAAGCTACAGACCCTATCAATATCCTATCAAAGAAACCGAATCGAAACGCAGCGTGCTGCAAACCACATTGTAATTTTTATTATAAAATACAACAAAATGACGGAATGAAATTAACGAAAGTTTTAATATCTCGGTATAAATCTTTTTTTCCTAGCGACGTATTCTTATATTTTTCTTATATATAATTAATTGCTTTAACACATAGCTTCTATGGAAACCACATGAGATGCAAAATTACTTGATAGCGTCGTACGAGTTAATGATATCAACAATGTCTAGTAAAATTCTGGAAAACTGTATCTCTAAGAATTGTCTATTGACAGATCTTTTCAACATACTTATTAGCATTATTAACACATAAAAAAATACAATATTATTACATAACCATCGCAATTGTAATAAATCATTCAATTGTTAATTACTTATAAATAGAAATTTATAGAAATGTAGAGAAATTATCGTTTTTATCTGTCGAGAGCAAAATTTTTGCCTTTAGTGCACGATTTAAATATTCCAGAATAAATTTAAATTACAATGTGGTACCGTTTTTTACGAAACGACCCGATGTCTACTGAAAGAGGAGACAAAAATGAACGACAATTTCGTTAGGACTTACCGATAAGCATATCAGTGCAAGCTAATGATGCGATGAAATAGTTGCTCGGTTGCCTGATGGCTCTATCTACGATGAATGCCAGAAGAACGAGGATGTTACCGCCGATAGTTAGCAGTATACATATCGCCAGGCAGATAGCAATCAGTACGGTCTGCCAGAGCGTAAATGGTGGTAAAACGGGCACCACAGATTCATCTGTTTGGTAGACGTAAAGCTTTATCAGCAAATGACACACGTGACAAGACGTTAATATGGTGGCGTCTATAATACAACGGTGTATTAACGGACTTATCAATAATACACTTGCATAAAACACGTTTCCATAATTCGAAAAAAAGTAACAGCACAATCATTCCGTACGTATTCCGAACGGTTTACGCGCGATTCGTAATATTCTTACTCTGCGAGTCGCATGATTGTGTGACATAATTTCAATTACATTACCCGACGTCGGCGTGGTCGTTGCGTTCCCGAAAGTCGAGGTATTCGTCGCGTTTGTCGGGAACCAGTCGGGTAGAAGTTCCGCGTATTCACCGCTGTTCCAGCGCGGGTCATCCGGGTCAGGCCATGTTCCATTTAGCTGGGTACATTCTGCTGTCAAAATCTGGTTATACACGAATCGACACAGGCGCTCCCGTTGTCTCTTCAGCTTCCTAAGAACAATGGGAAAGCATAGTTTTACTCTTAACTATAAAACTGTGAACAATCCATTGCGGTGGGTATCTTTCACTAATTAGCATGTTACTTCATAGTAACATGCTAATACGCAGCATTTATGGAAATAAATGGCGCTCGCATGAGACACCGCCACTTCTAAATCTCTCTACGTAATTGACTATAACGCAATAAACGAAATTCAGGCTAATGATATTTGTCCAAATAAAGCATCAAGCATTTACGTAATTACAGATGAGAGATGAAATCGCGGATTAATTTCACTTGTGCTCGACCGCTATTTCTATCCGCACGTGTAAATTACATTTTACGCATAAAGAGAAGTTCGATAGTTCGATGAATCACAATGTTCCTATTCCTTCGTTGTGGCTGCATGTTTGTTACCATCGAAGAAAATGTGACACCGGTATTTCCTGATTCTCTACACAGAGACATACACAGCCCTACTCCCCCCCCTCTCTCTCTCTCTCTCTCTCCTCTCTCTCTCTCTCTCTCTCTCTCTCTCTCTCTCTCTCTCTCTCTCTCTCTCTCTCTCTCTCTCTCTCTCTCTCTCTCTCTCTCTCTCTCTCTCTCTCTCTCTCTCTCTCTGGAGCGTCGCTACAGTGACGACACGAGAAACGAGTCAAAGGCTGAATACACCAGGCGCACAATGAGCTTGAAATAAGCATGAATGGAACCACATTCAACCCCCGCACCGGTCTCATCGCCGGTAGGCAAAAAGCGACAAGGTATGCCTTAAAGAGGGTGAACCCGTTTTTAAATCATTCAAGTAGTCGATTGGAACCTCGCATAGTCTGAAATTACCAGCGATATTCTGCTTTCCCGTAATTCAAAGGCTGAATGGCTTTGAGTCAGAGGTATCAAACAATTCTTATCGATATTGCACCGCTTCAACACGAATCGCACGCCATTATCCTTTATTCATTCTCGCGCGAGCATTTTTGTAATAAATTAAACCTATTGCTGTCATTCCTTATTCATATACTCTCCTTCACAAATATTATCATTTCTTACAAATCACAGAATTTAGTACTTAAAAATTCTAACTCGCAATTTTGTACGCACAATCTGATTATGTAATATTTATAAGCAGTGTCGTAGCTACCCTCCAAAAGTCAATCGGTGCATTATCACTGAAAAAACAGTTATCAAGTACATCACTGAATAATTCAGTGATAATGCACTGATTGATTTTTAGAGAGTAGGATCAGGCAACTGGGCCACGCCAGAGGCGCGAGCCCTGGGAGGCACAACAGAGGCTAATGTTTGGCACTTAGGTATTTCATCTTAAACAGACAGGAAGCAATACCTAAATACATTTGCATTATACCCACCCGTGCTATTAATATCTAAAAACGTCTATAATTTTATTTGGAGGCGCAAAATCAAGTATTTACTCTGGACACAAAAATTTCTAGTTACGATACGGTTTATAAGCACATATGTATATATTTTACGCGTAAAAATAGCGCTTCAACTTGACAGTTGACGCTAAAATAATGCAAACACTTCATGCATGAGCTGCCAATGCAGTTCCGGATACCCTATTATGAGGTTGAATGAGAAATCTAACTCCAGCTTAGCGAGTCATTTCGACGAGCAGAACACGAGTCATAGATTATCGCGTCTAAAGTTCGACTGCACCGGAGTTCTCAGGACGGAGGATAAAGTTTGAATGTATAACCCGTGATACGCCCTCGATTTTCGAGCTTTCTTCAACGTCAAAGAAATTCTCGGCATTCTACGTCGACAAGCATTATATCACCATAGAGCACATTGACACAATGCCAGTAATTTTTTGCACGATTCATACAATGCGGACAGTGAATATTTCTGTATGTTACGTCACAACTGTACGTTATATATTATAATTGCGCTTATAGAATCGCCACTCTATAAGCAAATGTACAAACAAATTTTTTCATCCACTTTAACTCTTTTATTTGACATTATTGACATTTAATTTCGTAAGGGACTAATAACTGGGCCATTTTTACAAAACAATTCCAGAGTTCAATCAAATTAATACGAATTTATGTGTTTCAAAGTAAGACGAGGTTATCAGGGTTTATTAAAATTAATACGATTATGTACCGAGAAATTTTTCGATATCGAACATTTCGATATTTTACGCTTGAAAATTTTTATTAATATAAAAATTTACAGAACCGGTTCCTTCCAATTTCCATCGTACGTTTTAACTCTATTTCCAGTAAAGTTTACAAATTGATGAGTCTTACGTTAACGTTATTATGATGGCAGATCCCCAGCGTAAGTATCTGAAGAACCGCGAGAATAAAGAATGAGGCATGAGATCCTTTGTTTCCCTAGAGTAAATACTTGTTCTCGTTATTCGCGAGCATCCTTCTTGTACAGTCATGAAATCATTCGTAAATACTTGTCCTCGTTATTGCTGTACTTCTACGAATTTCACAAAGCCATTGTGAAGCCGTCTAGAAAAAAAAGAACCGACCACTTGTAATTATCTGGAAATTCAGTCATTTCGTTTACATAAAATGAATCGGCAAAAGTGTTGTAGTAATAGACTGCAAAATTTTTGCGCAGCGAAAAAAACAGTTGACGCAGCATGTCATGCTAATTTAGTTACAAATTTCGTCGGTTATAATGTATTTGCAAATGAGCAAACGGGAGACTCGTTGAAAAAGAAAACACCTTAAGAATTGTAGCTTAATTAATTGTTGAAAAAGTAACTTTTCAGTATAATGACTCGTAATCTCAATTAAGAAATATTTACATAAAATTTGCTGCGAGCTTCATTTTAATAAATAAATTTCTATTATGATTATTATGCAATACTATTAGACAATAAATCGAGTTTCTTGCTTTGCGAGAAGCATGCCCGTTTAACAATTTAAATTGTAAACGGAAAGAGCACTTGATTCGATGAAATAAAATTACGAATTGATTTGCCAGCTTAAATCGTGCGGCGTAATGAAAAAACTTGTAACTTACTGTTCGCGTTCACATCCCCTCTCTAACTGCACGAGCTAAAATTCGATCTAATATAAAATGACGTGAAGTACAGCAGCTACTTCCTGTTATTTGCGTAAGCACGTAGTATCTACATTTCAGAAAGTTTTTTTTTTATCACAGGAGCGAACAAAAGCAGCAAGAAAAAGGCAAAGGGCGTTACAAGATGAGATACACACAGGTGGATTATAAGACACAAGAGGGGAATTCAGCCCGCGCTAGAAGGATATCCCTCCTGAACCGTCACACACGAAGCTCCGCTTTATTAACGCTAAAAATATCTATTTTATATCAGGCAGACAATAGCGTACGTATCCAACATTATTTTAAAAATGTACGGTTTATATATTCACGTGCACTTAGTGCATTAAAATTCCTCGAGAAACGAATACGTAAATATCCGGGAAACTTTACAATTAGATTACAATTTTATCCAAAAAGGTGAAATAAACAACAAAAAGAGACAAATATAAAATCGACCGCGGAAGACCAGCTGTTCCAAAAGACAAATTCTTAGGTTTACTGAAAGAATACTTGACAGTTTTGTGTAATTGCGGTACGAAAGCGTATTGGAAAATTTTATGACATAAAGATATACATAATTTTAATCGTTGGTATCGTCTCAAGGCACTTCCTAAGACTTGTTACTTATAAAAAAACAATACTGACTTCGAAGACAGACAGTTCTAACGTCATATTCCTCGAGCCTTGAGAGGTAAAAAAAACATACAGAAGCTCCTGTTCCATTTTATTCATGCAATTCATTGTCCCCGCCATTCTATGTTCGCTGTGCGCGACTTGTCAGCCCGCACCAGCTACACGCCAGTATCTTGCCAGTCGAATGGACACTAAGCCGGTGTATCGAATCGCGTGGACATTCGTTAACACCGTGGCGCAATAACGCTCGGTGACAGAATGTGTTGTGTGCGCGTCCCTTTTAGGTGTGCGCGAGCACCTGGTTTCGTCTGTGTACATGTGCCGAGAGAGGGTGGCAAAGGGTGGAAGCTACACAAGCCCTAGTGAGCAGAGGATCATCGCCGTGGAATGGCATGATCATACGGACGGATGGAAGGGCCGCGCTGGAAGGAGAAAGGCTGAGAGGGCGGCTGAAAGAGAGAAGCGAATAAAAAGTTGGACCGCGCTGTAAGCGGGGAAAAATTACGAGGAAGGAGATGGCCGAGCAGGAATACGGAATGACGGCAAGCGACGGCAACAAGTACTCGATCGACGTCGTTCCGGCGTATCGTAAATGCTGTGGCAAGCGAGAGACGCGATCCACCGAGCCAGCCTAGATTCGCTGTTTGTCAAATCGAACCGATTCACTACGAGGATACACAATCATCGAGATTTTCGATAAGCAATTCGAGTGATGAGATTCTTTAGCTAATTTTAAACGAAATTTTATTGCAAACGAGATTATTCATAATTACAAAATTATTGAAAACTTGCTAAAAGCTGTAAAACATGTCCTTTGACGATTGATACAATTTTTATTAATGTTCGAAGAGCTTCAAGTCAATCGAAAATTGAGTATAAACTTTCGCGCACTTATCGAAATTCTCTAATTATTTAGGAAACGTAGAGGAAAGTCCTCTACTATGAGATAGGCTCCTAATGTGAGATAGCGGAGTTTCTGCTAAATTAATAGGCATCATTTGTTGATTCCACCATAAATTTATTGCCCAAGGAATGAAATCTGTTTAGTGGAAAATTGATTGTTAGATCGTGTAACCGTTGCGAAAAAAGATTTGCGATTGAAGTTGGACGTTGAAAACCTACTATCTCACATTAGAATCTTATCTCATAATAAAGGACTTTTCTCTACATCTTTTCGCGTTGTTACAATAATTTTTTCCGAAAATCACTTCTCGTCTAACATATCGCTGCTTTTGTTAACACAATTTTCAATTGACTGGCAAAACAATTCACCCCTGGGGATTGACAACTGTACTGCGTTTGTGGTTCCATGACTATATGCTTTCTTCACCATATGTTTGCAATCGCCTCTGGGGAAACCTTATTTTTATTTTCTGGCCCAGTTGCTGAATGGAACATTTCAAAAGGTTGCCCCGTCCTCCTCGCCAGACACAAAATACATAACCCATAGCTGCAGGCTAATATTGGGCGCAGATAACGTTATTTCCTTTCAATAGTACATCTTCAAGTGACACGGTTTGCTTCAGGTTCTCCCGTACGCTCTCTTCAAGCCAGAGCAGCTTGAAATCAATTTTTAAGAGAAAGCGCACAGAGATTGATAAGAATCAAGCTATTTTACGCGTAATATAAAAGAATGATAACCATAAAGTGCCTGGTACTGGAGAAGAACGCTGATTTCCTGGCGCATCGCGCTTTTATCTTTCCCTCGGAAAATGGCTTCCTTTTTTCCCCTTTCAAAGTCATGATCTCTGAGAATCCTTTTAACATAACAGACGACTTCCTAATACAATTCGATATACTAGCGGCGTACATATCAAATGGCACAAAAAAATGTCAAGGTAAAGACGTTGCATGCTCGGAGGGAGAATTTCTTCCAGAGTGAATTGTAGAATAAAAGTTTCGTGTTCTCATTTTTATTATACTCTCTCATAATCGCAATTGCGTTATTTTTTGTTATTAGCATTGCGCAACGGTATCTCGTCCATAATTTCCCAAAACATAATTAAAGTCCTTCTTGAGATATCGAGATAAAAATTTTAATAACACGACGTATTAATTGCTATGATCTTGCTGATTAATTGAATTAATTAGATTGTGTAAACGAAAGAAATGTAAGTTACCCACCCGTTTACATATGTGCTATTTTTTTAGAGAACATTTTTAACGTAATAGAAATCTCCGTAATAATATCGTATCACTTTTCCCAAAACATACATTCTTTCTTTACATTTCTGTTTTGTCCTCGTTCGCTGTTTGCTCTCTCGTCAGCTTGCACTAACAGAAGATACTGCACGTAAGTCCGCAGATTAAAGTGGTAGAACTTGGGTACAGCTTCCACGAAATTACGCCTTGCACGGTAAAGAGAAGCAGGTCCTCTCAGGAGTCGCCGGGGATTTCTCAACTTTGAGAAAGTTCCTGCCTCTATAAAGATTCGTTCGTTACGTTTGGACTGAACTTCTGACAATGCCCGATAAGATCTAATTAATGGTAATTTGATAGTGTACAGTAAAAATCTTCCGTGACACTCTCGTGCAAAAGGTATTCGTGAAAATGACGATCTTTCACTTCTTCACCGAAAGTTTCGCCCGAAAGTCGTCCCTGACAACAATATCATTCGACAAGTTTGCACTTTTATAAAATATATTAAGGATACCGACTGATCTCTTTCGCAAGGTCGTACCTCAATTTTACGCAATTTCTGTTTTTTTTTGCGCTTAAACGCTCTTTCTGGACCAGAAATCGTTTTGGCGAATTACCTTGGCAGAATATTTGCACAATTAAATTGCTGTCGTGTTACGACGAGCTGCCGCTACGAGGCGTCTCATACTCGTAAGATTCATGCGAGACGAGATAGAAGTAGACCCAGCGGTAAACACGTCCCGCGCTAAATCTTTTTTAAACATTTATTACACTGTGTTGCTGGACAATTTTGCTTCTAACTGTCGAAATAATTGCGCGTGATTTATCCTCTAAATTGAGATTATCAATTTTTGGGCAAATACCATTTAGAAATTTCATTCCTATAATACAAAACCGCTGCGTTTTGGTGAATCACCTTAATGCAATCATTGTGAAATTTCCTCCTTTTGGATGATGCAATTATTCAGGGTTGGAAAGTTACTTTATAAAAGTATCTAGTTGCAGTTAGAGATTTTTCGCTAAAGGTGTAACTAGTTACAGTTACGAAAGTTATCAATTACGAAAAGTAACACGTTACAGTTACAGTTACTCAAAAAGTAACGAATCATTACTTTGCAGTTACTTTCTTGCAGTGCAAATTGAATTATCACATCTGCATTTATATTGGAAAGTGTCGATAAAGGTGGTTATGCGAAAATGCAAGGCCTAATGCGATCCGTGGAGGTTTAAAATATATATAATGTAATGACTGAGTTAAGTTATAGTTGCAGATGGAGAAAAAGTAACAAAGTTAAGGTAGAGTTACTAAAAATAGTAACTGTAACTTCGTTACAAGTAACGAGTTACTTCTCAACCCTGCAATTATAATATTACACAATAATATTTGAGACATTTTCCTACCGCGGCGGTTAAGAATACGCGACACGTATCGCATATTTGCCGACGTATTTAGAGCGAAACAATGATTCGCACCTTATGACGCGCTACTCGATTATCAAGCGCTTGCGAGAGCTTAGCACGGGGGGGTAGAGACGAAATCGGATTTACACTTTGGCGGAGGGCGAGCGCGGTTCCATAAATACGGGCAGGACACGTTACAGCGGCAAACGGTATTACGACATCGTGGGATGATATCGTTGCTGCGGTGATGTAGCAGACTGCGAAGGGGAATCTCTCGATCGCCCCGGGGGAATTGAACGAATCTATTTAATAACTCTCGCTGACGTACGTGCGCGAGCGCGCGGGCGCGCACAATCGCCCTCGGCGCGGTGCTGAAACCGCCGGATAAACCAACCCCGATGGCGCTCGGAAAGCAAATCGCAGCCCCCGTGGTTACGTCCGTCGTCACAGCAATCGCGACCGTACTTATGCAACTTTGCCGCACCAGTTATAGATCTGTCACGTTCAATAATGCCCGCGCGAGATGAAAAAAGCACACAAGCTCTTGCTCCCGTTAGTCGCGGCGGCATGCGAATTATTCCATTAGTCCGCGATGCCGCGCGTTCAACCGCGATATTTCGCAGTGATGATTTAGCGGCATAAAAGTCTCTCATTTAAAATGTTGTGATAATAATTACAAAACAACCGAGGGATAAGATTTACTGTCGAACGACTCGAAGGAACGGGCCGTTTTCGGAAACGCCGGCAGCTCACAATCTATTCCTTTCTCGATAAATATCGCTCCACATCGGCTAGATAAACAAAGGACGCTATTATCTACATAATAGGATTCCGATAAGAACTTTAATACGCTGGTATTATGAACTACCGGAGCCCGTAAAATGGCGGATTAAAATTGCCGAGAACGAGCGTCGGGTAGCTAAAGGAGACCCAAGGAGGCCGTAGATTCAAGCACGCGACCTTGGGCCAGTTTTCGACACAATATCTAAACTGAACCTTCCATCTGGGTAAACGATCTGAGATCATCTTGTAAATCTCAGTGTCATGGAACTTGCGCTTAAATACTTTGATTGTATTAGATATTTCTGGAAATCCGTGTTGAAACCAAACAATACACGAAGAACATTTCTGCTGTCATCATTTTGCACCCAGAAAAAAAGATTCAGTTAGGTTAAACAAATAAAACACGGTGAAATCATGTTTCTTTGGATCTACTAAATTTTTATTTACTTGTACTAAAACGTTTGCGAGATTTGAAGAAATAGACGTGACTTCTCTTACAAATTCCAGTCTTGATCAAATGAAATTTTGGTTAAAGTAAAGAAATTATTTCTTTGAAATTAAATAGAAGTCTGGTAAGGTCGAAATTCAAAGAAATTTGTTTGCTTTCGAGCAAACTTTTTCCTGGGTGTATGGTATAGAAATTATGAATACGTTTATTTTGAAATATGTTCCAGGAAAAATGGATTACATCCATTTCCCGGAACATATTTCACTTTAAATTATGTAATATCACTTACTGTTGCATAGTTATCTTAGTTAAATCTGTCGACGTAGGAGCCAATCGATGGTGACTGCACAAGTTTAGTAGGAAGCAATTAAACCATCGTTGTAGGTCCTGTTTGTCATCTGTTGTTCCCTAATTTTTACCTAGTTCTTCAGTTTAACTCCGAGCGTTATAACATGCGAAAGTGCTCGCTTAGTACAAATAATTTTTCCGACTACTCCTCGCATAGACAACGACCTGAGAGTCTGCTAGAATTTATGCTCCAAGAACACTTATACACGAGGTAACTTCACACCTGTACACCTCGACTTGTAATTTGTGTTTAAACCATCGTTGTTCCGGGAAATATCTCTGTACGATTACGCTACGGATTTTCTAGGAACTATTAGATGTATTTGCGAATGCAATACATTAGTCTCTTGGGGTTCCCACCTTTCATGTTTCATCGCGATGCAAAGCGTAATTGATCGATACAAAGACCAAGCGGGCGACATTACGGTGACATTGCTAAGGTGAAATGTGCCGTGTTGCGAAGCTACACACACGGGATACGTATATGCTTTATGAAGCCGACGCGACGGACAAGGGAGAGTGTGTATCAATTTCCACCAATTACACGCCACCCAACCCAGTCTCGTCCTTTCAGTCGGAAATCGCGCAGGTGCGTTCGACTGTACGTCGCCGCACCACAATTTTCAAGCCGCCCTCGCGATTCCGGATTATACAGACAGCTCCGACTTTCCGCGCTGTAATGTTTTCTTTTCATCTTGGGAAGTTTCGCACACGTGATCGTGAAGAGACAATAACAAATATCTTACGTCGTTAATCTCCTACTTTTTTATACCAACTTTCAATTCATTCTCTGATGATTGATGAGATATATTCCCCCCCGAGAGTAAAATCTTTAGATAACAAGTTATATCCTTCTCCGAGGCCTTTTTCATACAATTTGTTATGTAAGGAAGACGCGAGCTTCTGTTTCGATAAGATCTGCAAGAACGTGACCATTTATAAGCGAATTAATACATCAACGTTGACGTGATGTACATTTTCGGAATATGATGAGGGAGAAATGGTCAGCCAGAAGGAGTATATGAAAAAATCAAGTGACATCAGCCTCCTGGATATGCATTGGACATCCTCGACTCTCCAGCGTGATTGATAAGGTCGATGGGAGACAGAATTGGCTCTGTGTGTAAAACGTTCGCAAAATATTTATCATGTCCAAGTTATACATCTAGCTCAGGTTCCATTTAAACTTCATTTCGATGAAAGTCGTTTCATTGAGATGCACGGTCGGAATTTAACTGGAAGTATCGTAGCGGGTCTTGTAAGATGGATGATATCTTTATTTTTTGTATAGTTGATGAAATTGAATACGCTCGTTTGATTTATATGTACGATGCTCAGAGTTGGGAACATTACTTTGAAAAAGTAATGAATTACCGTTACTATTACTAACAATAAGAAGGTAGCGAGTAAAGTTTGGTACTTTCTCGCCGCATTTTTACTTAAATAAAAAACGTGATTAATTTTAAAATAAAATTATTATCTTTCCTTCTCTCTCTCTCTCTCTCTCTCTCTCTCTCTCTCTCTCTCTCTCACTCTCGTATAAACAATAAAACGTGCAATATGTATTAAAAATAATTCGTTTTGCGAAAATAAATAATGCTCGCGTGACTATAATTGTACGTATAATTAGTTTGTTCATTTTTTTCGCACAGAATCTTTTTATTCTTGTTAAATATGTATTCGTTTTATTTCAATTTAATAACAGACACGCAGCATGTAATACACCACTTTCGCGGAAAGTTTCTCACAATACTAAACTACCCTAAACGTATCTATTATTATATATAACAATTGTTAAGAGTTAAATTGCAAAATACAACTTTGTACTGTAAATAATTTTTACGTAAGGAACAAGATAAAAGCAAGCCCGTAAAAAAAATATTCTCTCTAAAAATCACTCAGCGGTTTGTCACTGAAAACCGTGAATAGTCACTGATTTGCAGTTATAAGTACACCACTGAAAATCGCAGTGTTATACTTATAATTTAAATCAGTGGCCTGCAGTATTCGTAGTCAGATCTTATATTCAAGACTGTCTCAAGATCATCTTTAGATACTCCGTAGTCGATGAAATATTCCGTACAGCATCTTTAAATAAATTCAAAACGGTCTTGAATACACGATTCGACTATAAATACCGGCCAGTGACTGTTCACTGTCTTCAGTGATAATTTACTGATTAATTTTTAGAGAGTTAGTTTCAAATAAATAACGATGGCTCGTATGATAAAAATCAAACAATAAAAGTGGCTCGGAGCCTAGACAGGATTACAGTGTCAAAGATTTTTTATTAGATTAAATATATATTAATGTTTCGCTCCCGAAATGGGTCATCTTCAGTATGTGAAATAATCTAAAGAAATTAGTACTTTATATATATTTTTCCTAACCAGGATTTTTACAGTTTCAATATGAGTGTGTGCACCTCAAATAGTTAATTGCAACTAATTGCTGTGAGCTATTAAAACAACTAAAATACATAACAGTAACAATTGAATTCGTTACCGTGATTGTAAAACTGCAGTAACAATGTTACTGTTACAGACGAAAGAAAAGAGTAATAATCGTTACCGAGAAAAGGTAACGGTAAGGACGAGTAGAATTAGCAGTAACGCGTTACTTCCCAACTTTGACGCTGCTGCTGATTTCTACCTCATTGTTTACACTGATGCATTAAAAATCAATAATTGCGTAAATCTAATGTCCAATGCACGTGTGTATTTCACGGTGTGCGCAATGAGAAAGTGTGAAATTATGAGTTCCTTAATATTAATTGAGCGCAGGTAGTGGACACGCTTAGATTAATTTGTGAGAAACTGCGACGCACGCCATGCCTGAGCGACGAACGTGAAGGAAGGGATGCGAGGAACACTCGCTAATTGAGTTAATGAGAAATGAGCGTACTCTAAAACACACTCTTTGTTCGGAAAACTCATTTAATTTTCCATCAACAATGACACCCACGACACCTTTCTCAAAGTTCTTTTTATTAATGTAAATCAAGTATCGCTAATTGAAATCGTTACGCGTCTTCCCCCGTCTAGTTTGCCTATTCCCCAACGAGAAACTGAATCACCAAAAAAAAAATTATTATTCACTTGTACATACGTGCATATCACATATACATATAATCTGTTATATGAAATTTAACACTTGAAACTCTCGTCGTCTCGCAGCCCTGTAATGCGACAATGCTTAATAAATATTAACGTACACTCATAAATATTAATCCAAGTTTGTCAATATTATGTATACAATACTAGATACGTAATATTAAACACGATAGCTAAAACAAGGCTATTAATGTTCCCGTCGATGCACAATACTTTTTAATATTCTATCCCTTTAAAATTTTAATATGGAACACTGAGAGTGTATAAAGGTACTCGTGCCATTTATACACTTGCGTCATAGATATAAAAATTCGCAAGTCACCCCGACAAAATTGTGCATACCATTCATATACGTGCGCGTACCTTTCCTTTCCTCCCCCTCCACCTCTCTCTCTCTCTCTCTCTCTCTCTCTTTCATTATCATTTTTTCTTTATATCGAAGTACGATCTCTGTCCTACATCGATTGTTTGCTCAACAAACTCAACTAAATATATTGGCAAGTATATTCCCATCTCTAAAAATATTATAAAAGGTAGCCTTTGAAGACACAGTTTTTCACACAGGTCGGACATGCTATCGATTTCCCATTACATTCCGCGTGTGTGGCATGTACATATCTAATATCGCGCGTGATATTACAGTATAGGTGTTTATGAATCGCCCAGACGAACTTTCAGTGTGTTCGTGAGTAAAATAGACGATTTTCTCTCGTAATTTTCTGCTGCAGGTCTCCCGTTAGTCGCAAATAGGAAGTGTTCCTTGCTAGAAAAGTTTTTGTGTGCCGACCAACTTGAGATTATAAGCCGCCGTTTATGAGTTCTGAGTGGAAAATATCCGTCTATCGCGTAAAGAAGTTAAAAGCCGGCAATTTCATTTCTACGATGATATGTCGCGCATTACACGAAAAGATTTATCGTCTCCTGTACATTTCCCAAGATTGGCATGCAATCGGGAATTCATAGATAAATTGAATCCCATGATTTTCAACGTTGTCTATCTGCTCGCCAGGAAAGCAGGAATACGCGATACGAAAGCCGTACGAAAGCTTTATTCCAGCGTACGGAGAATGCATTTTTCTCTCGGCTCTCTCCGGCATAGCAATGAAAATTCGAGAATCAATATTCACCGTGTGTCATCACAATGTACTCCAGTGTCGTTCCCGTTGCTCGATCTATTTTATTTGTTCTCTGCATATGCTGTAATCGTGCGTCGGTTCTGGCACACAAAACCGGGAAAACGACGGAGATAATTTCGTTGCACGTTGCCGTAACAACTTGGGCAACTGGAAACGCGCGAGAGAACTGTATAAAGCAATTAAAGCAATGGACGTAATTTTATAGTATATACTGTCAAATCACTCGAGAGAGATAAACTTTTTATTTTTACTGTTCGTTGCAGAATTGAACTCAAATTGTCTATGAGCTTGATTCGGAAGCGATAACAAGGAACGGCGAGGAAACTTTTTTCATTTGACAAATTGAGGAAATGAAACGGAAAACAGGGCGAGCGAGAAAGAAGACAAAAAGGTCGACATTTCGGGAAATAAAGATCTTATTTCGAGAATTCTGCTAACGTTGCGGATGTCTAGTATATTTTTCCACGGTTTTTCAACATATATATTTAAAATATATAAAATATAAATATACACTCGTAAAGAGCCGAGAGAAAGTAAAATAAGAGTAGAATAAACGACCATCCCGCCCCCCTCTCCTCCCCCCTCCCCGATCAGGCATAACTAGAATTCCTTAGCAAGCAGAAAGTAATACGACAATTGATCGCCGCGTTATAATAGCGCAGCGCTAATCGCATGCATCATCTAGTTAGACGGTACGTTGCCAGTCGCGCTTTTACAGAGTGTCATTCACACAGTTAAATGAAACAATAGCAGCCGCCTCGTGTTGGATGCAACAGTCGATCCATTTAATGGCTCTGTTCCATTTTAACATACAACGTCGTCGCGCTAAAAAGATGGGAATACCGAATGCCATCGATTCGCTATATTTTACCTTATTTCTCGAAGCCGTTTTTTCCTTCTCTCGCCTTCTTACGGGTTGTGTCAAATTTTTTATGCAAAAGTATTTACGCAGCCACAATTCCGACTAGTTCATGTACCATTTAACGCGTTTATTATAAAAACGTTAATATTTTTAAAAAAATCACTTTGCTTGTATCGTATCGTTTAGATAAAGTACTAATATTTTTAACCAATTGATAGATTTCTTTTAATATTGTTATACTTATCTATTTAAAGCACTTATCAAATGAATTAATATTTCTTTCATTCGTTATATTTCGACTCATCTCTTTCGCAAAATCATATCTCGATTTTACGCAATTTCCGGTTTTTCTGTTTAAACGCTCATTCTGGTCCTAAATAAGTGTTCAAACAGTAAAACCGAAAATTGCGTAAAATCGAGATACGATCAGTCGATTTGTTTGACACAGACTCGAAGTCTAAAACGTGAAACAAGGTGTGAAAAGCGTAGATTATTGATTATTTCAGCTCTAAACAATAGGTATTTAAATAGACCGGTTGAATTTTATCGTAAAGAGGCATTAATAAATATATATAATAACGGAAGAATTGTTCTTCGTTGCGTTACATTTTGCGTCACAATGGATGCAAAATATCAGTCTGTCACTTCGACCGGTTACGATGAAAATCGATACTTCCGGGAAGCGTAACCCAACGTGTCACAAACTTCATAATATACCCGTTTTATGTATACATAAAAGTAACTTGGGCTTCGATCTGCCTGTTACGATCCGGTCATTGAATATGCAAATGTAACTTACGTTAATGTGTAGCTATGTAGAAATATACATGTACCGATTTAAAACCTGGAAACATCGTCGTTTGTTTTTACAATGTACTCTCTAAAATTTTTGGAGTGAAATCTTCACTCGAATCGTAGTATAACTAGTAGGTCCACTCCGTCATTTGTTGCGTTTTGCGTCGATCCGTTCTGCGCATCCGACATTGTTCTGGGCAGGACCAATGAGAGAAAAGTTGTACGTGTGGTAGTGTGGCTTTGATGAGTACGTACAAAATATCTTAATCCAAAAAAGATATTACTTTACTCAAGAAAATTATTCGTTAGGTAGGTCCTAATAGCTTATTAACTTAAATTTAAAAACTAACAAACAAATTAAAACATACGTTTCTTTAATTTAAGTATTTATTAAATATCACACAGTGGATAATTTTAACTTTCACTGGCCACTTCCCTCTATTCGAGTAAATATTTATTCCGATAGAGTGAATTAATTCTCTCTCTAAGACAAAAAGGGAAGAATTGTACTCTTATTGTTAAAGTGAAGTCGTTGGCACTCCAAAATTCACTTCAACTTAAAGTACGGTATTCCGCCACTAGATGGCCGCCAAACTCGTGAGTAAGAACACGATGCCCGGCATACTATATAACGGACCTCGTGACGGACCTGGACGGTTCTTCCACGACAATCAGCAGAATAAGCGAAACTATCACATAAAGGATAGATTTTCAGTACTGGCTGGGGAATATTAAGCGTCGTCTACAATGAACGCAAAACGCAAGACGCTAGGCCGCAAGCAAGAAATCGACCAATCGCAGTCAAGTATGAGAAGAACGATCGACTGTGATTGGTCGATTTCTTGTTTGCGGCCTAGCGTCTTGCGTTTTGCGTTCATTGTAGACGACGCTTTAGAATACAGCTGTATATGCGATGATCGTAGTGAACAAACAATAGCGAAGCTCTAATCCATGAATTTTATACTGCTAACAATTGATTAAAATAAAACATAGCACTCTTTCAAAAAGTGAAACTCTCTGTCTAAAGTCTAACGCTCCCTTTCAATTAACCTGAGGATATCACGTGTGCCGCGACATACATCGACGTGCTTCACTGGACGACTTTCGCCGTCGTCGACGTTGCTGGCTCACGCAACATTCGAAATTTTCATCTGAATCGCGTGAGCGCCAGCGGCCCGTTCGACGTCGCTTGCGTGATTCCGCATCGTTGCACGACATCGACGACTTTTTTCTCTTGCTAAATAACGACCGACGTTCTCGTACGGCCGTGCCTAACGTATTCGGCCGACTAGCCCGTTAACCAACTCGGCCCGCGTGCTTCAACCCGTAGCACCGCCAGATTATTACCGTGGCCCTGCTAGGTCAAGGATGCAATTTGGCCCGGATTGGTTTACGCGAGTTTTATCCGCGAGCTTTGCAAATGCCTCCGCTATCATACGCGGCAACTGCACAGACCGTTTCAAACCATTGTATACACGTGATGCGCAGTGATGAAAGTTCGACCACGTAAATCGACTTTGCGCAAAATGTCGATTATGATGTATACAAATGGCCGTTGCACCAGCATTGTTTGTTTGAAATGTCATCGCGCCAAACGTACTTATGTATGCGAGCGAACTAATAATAAATAAGAGTTGGCGGAACATGCCGAGGTAAATAATTTTCATTAAAATAGATTCAGTAATAGTTTCAGAAACACAGATTTATGAGAAAAGATGAAAGAGAGGGTTGTTGATCTGGTACGTTTTTGTGTCGAGTGCGCAAGTCGTACTTGTAATCCTGAGATAGGAGAAAAAATTTTCCCTCTTTGCTCCTCGTAATGTACCTTAAGACATTTCTACATCACAGTATATATTGAGAAAAAAGTCTAACCTTGCGTCAAATTAGATATAAAAAAATTAATCCGATTCCTTTTTTTCAGATAACAATTTTAAACAGCTCGAACTATGGCGCAATATTTCTTTTATGGGAACCGAGTGTAACGATTCGAAGAATTTGCGAAGATTATTTGGGTATTTGGTGATTAAGGTGGAAAAGAGTCTGAGGGAAAATCTTGTCTCGAAAAGAGAGAACGACTTCTCGAGGGAATTTTTTTACTTCAATTTTGTCCCTGGTGGAAGTTCATTTCCTTTAGCCTTGATATTCCCACAAACGGCTGCCGTTGACTGTATAAGACGCGCCGCGTGATGTTATTACCCCTCGATAATGAGCAACCCCAGAGGTAACGGCAACTTGGCGAAGCCGCTTGGAATTGAAGAGGACCATTCCGCCAAATGACGAATCGCTTATCTAAACGCGTTTACAACGACATCCTTTTTGTGGTCTTTCGCAAACGGACGTCTGATTAGATTGCAAGCAAATCTAATCAGACCAGCATTTACGTTAAACGGTATTGTTGTCTCGTAAGTTTTGATTACGAGATACGTGCGTTATAGGCAAGAAATAAAAGAGACGCCTTTTCACTAAAACAAATAAGTGACACTTATTTATGTGACACAGTAATAAGATCGCTGTATCTCTAAAGAATTAAAAGATTAATTAAGAGACTTAAAATTAATTAGAGACTTAAAATTAATTAGACACTAACATCCTACCTTGGCTCTTACTCTTTTGTTACTTCGTATTTGGCTTTTCACATTAGGGCCTTATGCATTTTATTAATTGTTTAAAAGATTAATATTATATACAAGAGAATTTTTATTTGTATTAAATGTACATATGTATAATCGGTTACCGTTGTCTTATTAACATGACTTTGCGCCGTCGATCTATCTGTCCCGCACTTCCTATAGCGCAACATCCTTCGGAGATGTTACCAATCGATGGATACGAATAGTGTTACATAGTGCAAGTACACGTCAGCAAAAAGGATTTGAGAGCAAACCGCTGTAGCCGCGAAAAAGCGAGATGCAGGGAGTATAAAAAGCCGCGGCTTTCATACTTTCAGAATAATGTTAAATAAAAAATTTTCATAATGAGCGAGGAAAAAAAACGAAAAACATATGTTTGAGATAAATGTTTAACACACCCCGTTCCTTTTAGCCTCGCTGATACTCTTTTTTTTCGCGGGTACAGTTTCGATGACGCTGCTTTTACCGCGGCTTACAAATCTCCTGAGAGATTAACAAACGCGACTGCGGCAGTTAGAATCCGGCAATCCTATAGAAAATTTTAATTCAAGCAATCCGCAGTTCTGGTAACGCATTAAAATATAATACGCGCAGAAAATAAGTGGCGTTTACCCATCGTATGCGCATCGGCCGCGTGATGGCAAGTAGAAATTGCGGTTCTGTGCAATGCTCTCTGCGCGCTGAAATTTGCAAAAGCCCAGGGGACTACCTGGCATTGCAGAAAGTTATATTACGTCACGTTTATAGTTTCGCACACAACACTGCATTCCCGCGGTTATGCGCCAATCTGCCCGTTCTGAATAAAAGATACGCGCGCTTACCACTGCGTGATGAAGTCTGTGCCGATGGTGAAGATCGGCGAGGAAGTGCGATTGACCTCGGTGCCATTCAGGCTGCTTTCGGTGCCGTTCATCTCCATTCCACCAAACCGAGGCGGCAGCAACCCCTTCAAAGCCACTGCGCCCTCTCCGCCTCAGTACCCAGTCATCTCTCGGACATCCTAGAATCGTAGAGACGGGATATATCATTTGAATATCGGTGCAATATACCCACAAATATCCGCCGCATTTTCTTTCCAACTAGCATCGTAACAATTTTCTCACGGTAAAACCTCAATCAAGGTTCATTCGTTTCGTCCCTTTTGGTACTGAAAGTTTGCAGTTTACAGATTAAAATAAACGTTTCTCTCTTTATTTGTTCGTATTTTATAAATTCTTAAAGTAGATTAGGTAAAGTAGAATTTATGGGTATTAGTATACGGAATGTAAAAAATGTAAGGTTTTTTTTATCTCACAGCATGCGAAACCGTTGAAACAGTTATCGTTGCAAGCGATATTATATCGCATATTTAAGCCTTACTGATGTTAGGCACGGTTTAAGATTTTTATCAAAGTACTACTGTCGATAATAAAAATCTTTTTGCTAATGACTGTGATAGTATTGTCAAGGTCAAGCAAATGAAACGCAAAAACCTTCCTTCGCGTGTGGCACGACGGACTTCGCGCTTTATATGTATGATTATGTCCTAGAAAATGTGGCCGTAACAGAGCAGGTATATGTTCGATGTCAATTGTGTAAGTGCCGCGGACAGGGAGCGTTATTTGTCGTTTAATTGCTTGCGTATAACCGCAGAGGGAAAGAAAGACTATTCTATGATCATAATTTAAGCGCTTACATTTTAGACTCAGATTACCGCGCTACAACGCAGACTTGTTCTCGGGAAAATTAATTATTAGTTCCGAATAGTAAATTACAATGCGAAATATGTTATTTTCTTCAATTGCGAATGCAATGCAACGCAACTGAAATTATTGTGCACGCACAGACGTCGTTATGCAGGTTGACCCGACTATTGCCATGTAAGATCTCATTTTAAACTCGTGCTTTCTGTAATGCATATACGTTTAAGAATCTCGTATAAGAAATTTAATTTCTACCTGTCATGCCTCGTGCCCGATAGCATTCCGACGTCAATAGTACGCCGATACTATCGTTACGCTGAAGCATTAACGTTATCAAAATGCTTTTTAAGTAGCGAACATTATCGCAGTGATATTTTTATATCTTTGTGTCCCTTTTTTCTACCCCTTTTTAGCGAGTTTGTGAAGTTTTTTTTACGCGGAAATCTAGAAAGCGAAAACATTTGACCTCGACGAACAAACCGCCAGGGAATTGTTTGTTCTACTTAAAATCACGTCTGATAAAAAGTGCCATTTTCACTGTAATACTTCAGTATTTCGAACAAATATGTCTTCTTGCAACAGAAAATATCATCAGTAACGCTTTAAGTGTTTTGTCAAATGCCTTTTGTTAGGAGATTCTTATATAATTTATATAATTTGTACACCAAGATATCCCAAGTAGAACAAGTTAATCACAAAACCGTCAATGTGACATTAAAATGATGAATTTTACGTCATAAAATGATCGACAACAAGATTTACTTTGCAATGACTGATTTATGACATGCTGCTTTATGATATTCGTAATGTGTATAATAATATATTATTACAGATTACATGATCAGTCGTATATTATGTTTACCTTATATTACTTCAATTTATTTTCAATGTATAATATTTAATTAACTTTGCTTTGTAAAACAAGATCATTTTTACAACATTTTGATATCTTAATGACGTCACAAATAGGTGCTCTCGGTGGGCTATTTTGACCTCGCGATGATGCATAAAAAATGATCAAAAAATGATGTCATCTTGATGTTTTCATGACTAATCACGAGACACGGTAGTGTCTCGCGCCAAGTATAAGCGACTAAGTATTATAATATTCTACTTGAATATATTACTAATAGTACTACTACGTTTCTTTTATCTCCCCTAAGCGGTATATCAATGCTCGCTCAGCGATAGAGAGCACTCGCACGGTGACTCTCGTCATATTAAGATCGTTAAGGTCGGTATTCTTATAACGCATTAAATAAAGTGAGTACATTTTCATACGACACTGCAGAATTACTGACCCACGTACACAACATAAATTGGCGACGAGGATGCCGCTGTGCCTGTAAAATTCCCGATCGACCACTCCTATAACCAATTCGACGAGCAACAAGGCCAACGGCGAGAGAGTGAGAGAAGCATTCACGAGGGTCCCAAGATTAGCGCTATATACCATACGTTTTCGAACATGGCCCAAGGTTACGTGACTACGACATGGCCCAAGGTTACGGTCTTCGAGGCAAGTCCATCAGGTTCCATTCGAGTCAAGCCCACCAGTTCACTCAATATAGAAGCATTCGATCCATCGTCAACATCGTGGAAACGCTGGGTGCAACGTCTGCAAAGCAGTTTTCGCATTTTCAACATTACGAAAAGCGCAAGAGCGGACTATTTGTTACACTATGTGGGCCAGACAGCGTACAACGTCCTGTGCGACCGTTTGTCGTCAGATCCATCTTCACAACCTTATGAGGTGTTAATCCAGGCACTTGAAAACTTTTATGAGCCTCCCCCGTCCGAATTAGCCGAAAACTACAAATTTCATAAGAGGAAGCAGCTCAAGAAAGAAACTATCCAGCAATTCGTAGCAGCACTCCGAGACCTCAGCATTAATTGCAATTTCGGGGACTATTTGAAGACTGCACTACGTAATCAATTTGTTTTCGGACTGTTAAACAAGAAGACTCAAGGTGTTTTACTAAAACAAAAGGACTTGGATTTCGACAAAGCGGTAAATATAGCAGAAGTCATGGAGCTTTCGAAGAAGAGTACCGAGCAAATAAAGGCTAGAGGTTCAACGTCCATTGGCAATGTTTTGAAGGCAGACAGGAAACGCCCAGGCAAAAGCGCTGAAGGAAAAAAGTCTACAAACGAAGCTAAGAAATGTATAAGTCGTAACCCATTTTATTCGCGCGGCAAAATATCAGCAAATGATATTCAGTGGGTAAAGTGCGAGATGTGCGGAAAGAAATTTTCGGCTTGCAAATGTGATTAAAGTCGAAACGTTCGTTGTCACTACTGTGGGTAGCAAAGTCACCATAACACAATTTGTTTGAACAAATCTCTATACTGAGAAAAAAGTTTCCTAATTTTAGAAAATATATTTACTAAAATTAGATTTACTTAATTAAAATAAATAATAAACTCACAGGAAAATCTTCAGGGTCGCCAGCAATAATTAACAACATCAAATTTAGTTGACCGTATCTGGCAATTTTAATGTTAAAGCATCGCGACGTTTTGACCATGAGTTTTGGTCCTTTTCAAGCGATCTGACAATACAAATACAGTAAACATTCCGAGATATTAAATTAACAGTTACCTGAAATAATCATGTACATACATAGACTCGCGTGTATTTTGGTGATGTAGAAAGACTTATCATTATAATCTCATACTAAAAATGAGAGTGTTATGTAGAAAGAGAGAAACAAACAGAAATTTCAGTTGAAATTAATAATACATGCACTTACATGCTATAAAAATTATTTGTCGAAGTTTACAACACACAAACTTTACTTGAGAGATGACTGAGCATGACTGGCTAAAATATTAGCCAGAGGGTATAATTAAAAACAAGTGAAAGTCAAAGAATAGGTCAAAAAATAAATAAATAGTGATATCACGAATTAAGTTAGGTCGATTATGCGATCAATTTACAAAAAGACATTGAAAATCTCAACGCTATTTATGTACATGACTATCTCAGGTAACTGTTAATTTAATATCTCGGAATGTTTACTGTATCTATGTAATAATTTGTAAATTTTAATTTGTATTGTCAGATCACTTGAAAAGGACCAAAATCCATGGTTGAAACGTCGCGATGCTTTAACATTAAAATTGCCAGATACGGTCAACTAAATTAAATAAATAATGTTTAAAAGTTTTTCTCTTTATTATAATAAATCGAAGCATTAAAATTAATAAATGATTTTTTATTGAAACATTAGTTTAAATCTAATTCAGATTTGCTACATTACAGTACAATACTTGTTGAAATGTAGTAAAGAATTTTTTTTATGTAGAATCTTCGTATTTTAATTTAAAAAAACCATTTTAGTACATATTTGTTTAAATTTAGTTTTTCAAATGTGCAAAAATAGTGAATCAGTTACTTATAAGAAGTATATACATTTTAAAAAGACTTTATTACATTGTAGAAAATGTTTACTTAAGTAAAAATGATATATCCGATAAAGACGCAAAAACAATTTTATTTAGTCTTCATGGCTTCCGGATGGTTTTTACTAAATAAAACAATTTTATTTATAGTAAACATTTCTTAAATTTAAAAACTGTATTTTTTTACCTACACCTACATTTTCTTCTATTATATTTAAGTGTTTTTCTGCATATTGTTTTCACAAGTTCTAATAACTGTGTTCAACAAAGATGACCTCTTGAAATAAAACCGTCTTATCTTATTATTTATTAGCTGATATTCGATCACAATAAGTCAGCGCGTGGTGACGTGGTAGCGCGCGTGATATCATACTACTTCCTTTGTCTGTCTGTCCAACGGTCTCCTATCATTTGGCCACA
Source organism: Vollenhovia emeryi (assembly GCF_000949405.1). Taxonomy (NCBI): domain Eukaryota; kingdom Metazoa; phylum Arthropoda; class Insecta; order Hymenoptera; family Formicidae; genus Vollenhovia; species Vollenhovia emeryi. The sequence goes on from NW_011967143.1 coordinate 658,985, forward strand.
TAAGTATCGCCGGATGCGTTCGTTTCGTGAGCATTTAACCTTCTTCTAAAAAATTTCGACGCACTTGAATTATACTGTTCCGTTGTGCGTTCTGATCGAGGTAATTATGCAAAAGGGGCCTCTCCTCCGATTTCATTAATTTTTTTATATGTTATTAGCGGGGTCTTCTCGAGTAATTTCATATGTGTATATTATAAGGGTCGGACTCCATTAGTTTTGAAGATATAAGCTAAAAGAGGATAAAAATAATAAATACAAAAATAAGCATTTGATAATAATTTATTCAACGTTATCATTAGGAATTGGAAAGATTTCAGCCATTGCATCGAAAAGTGCAGTAATCCGTGTATCAAAGTTATACTTACGACGAAACAGAAATTCAGCGAGCTATCCTATATAATGTTTTTGACTGTGTTCCGTAGCGAGGAATATTAGCACGTGGATCTCGCTAGGCACGCTCGATGTTTTGTGTGTGAGCACCGATATCAGGATCGATGAAATTCATCTTACGATTTACTTTAAAATATTTAAACTCACAATCATTCAAATTCAAATTTAAAATCACAATTATATGATCTCCAACTATCTGATTTGCATTAAAAAGTATATGTGTAGAGGCAGTATGTTTCGCCCCCCTGCGAGGGGACGGAACATGCTGCCTCCATACATATACTTTTTAATGCACAGCGAGGTTCCACATGGGTTTAAATCTTATCAAATGCTTATTTTTGTATTTATTATTTTCATCCTTTTTTAGCTTATATCTTCGAAACTATTTGAGTCCGACTCTTATATATAACATATATGTGTGTGTGTGTGTGTGTGTGTGTGTGTGTGTGAAATTACTCGGGGAGACCCCCCGAACAACATACTAAAAAATAAATGAAATCGGAGAGATGGCCCCTTTTATGCATAATTACTCTGATCGAAGTTGAGAAGTCTTTCGAAGTATAATAAGTATCCATTATTCGTAAGATTTGCGTATGAACATATTTGTACAGATAGATGTAACCAGATTATCGAGTTGTGAAACTTTGACCTTATTGAAACTTTGACATTAAACCTCGAGCCGTGAGCATTTCGGCGAGTATTTCTGTGGTTTTTATCGAGATGAGTAACATAAACTCGCCGAAATGCTTGCAGCTTGAGATTTGGCTCAAGATTTGGCTCGATAGCCTCCACGTGCGTTTAGAATGTATGTACTTGACTAATTAATAATAACGGCGTGTGCGTGTGCGTGTGCTTGTATGTGCGAGACAGAGCGAGAGAGAGAGAGAGAGAGAGAGAGAGAGAGAGAGAATCAGCAACATATGCATTGTGCATCGATAGATATTTATAAGACACTCTTATATTTAAGACTGTTTGAAGTATTATCTTGTTATAAACCAATCATATTTAAAAAATTGACAAGTTGTAAAGTTGCTTTTTCTGCTTGAACGCAGCCATTACTTGCATTATTATTATTTTACAGCTCTCACATATCTTTTGTCAACACATTTTCACAATATTTCAACAATTTATGAAAATATGCATTTTGTACAGCAAAGCAAAGTATACGGCTTACCAATAAAAATGATGATTTCTCAGAGTTAATAGAAAAATTGAATTTAGACATATCTGAAGGTAAAGTAATTTATTATATTTATTATATTAATATTATACGCAACTGTGTATATATGAATGTACTATATACAATATACATATGTTTCATTAGAACTCAATAATTTTTTTGTTTTTTATAGATTCCAAAACATTCCAAAAGAGCAAATTACAATGCAGCTTCTTTCATACATGAACCTCCGAAGCAAAAAGTCAAACAAAAAGGCATTGCGACAAAGAAAAATCATAATAAAGCATCTATTGCTTTGTCAAGAAATAGCATAATAAAATGTGTTACTGTAAGTATATCGGTATTTAAAATTTTTGTATAAATATTTACGTATAGCGTTTCAATTAATTTTAAGGAATTAAATACATTGATTCTATTTTATTATTTAAATTAATTAAAAACTTGATGTTTTTATATTAGACTTCTGCTGATATTACAAAAATTCATCAAGAAGCTATCGATAAAGCAGAAGAAATGCAAACGTATGTACAACCGTACATAATAGTTATGGGTTCTATTGCAAACGTATCAAACTCATATGTCACGATTGATGAAGTGTTGTATTCAACGGAATCAACGTTAGAAGCTTTAGATGTGAGCTTCAAAGCTTTTCACGTATTGAAAATAAATTATCCAGATGCTAGCAAGCATTTATGGATATTTGTACAAAAAGGATTGTACAAGGTATACACACAGTGAGACATGTCATTTTCAAATACTGAACATGTTCTGAGAAAGCTTACAATAAATTCAGTCTAAAATGATCCAATATGTAGCAGGCAGTTAATGTAAGTTATTATTTTTTCCGTTATAAATTGATTCCTTTATAAATTTTCATTTATATCATTATATAACTGTATTGTTAGATGATATAAGTATACTTTTAGTTTTGTTTATATAATTATATAATTATATACATATGTATATGACATGTAATTCGTAAGTCAATACATATTGTACAATACATAGTAATGTTTCTAAAGAAATTGTTGTCTAACCTTTACATTTTTTGATAAAACTAAATATTAAACTAAAAAATCATACAGTATTAACATAATAATTACAAGCTTTCTATATCCAAAATGTTTAATTGTATGTTTTAATAAAGTGTTTTCTTATTTCACGCATTTAAAATGCCATATTAAACTTAAACTTGTCGATCAATTATATTCAGAAACTAAATGTAACTTTTCGAATTGCATGAAATCATATACTACTGTTTATTTACTACTTCGACACATATGTACAGCCCATGATATTAAATCAGATAAAGGAATTGAATTTTATAAAAGTGCTTCATTCAAGTAAGTTTTTCTTCCTTTAACGCAATGTAATCTCATATCAAGATTTTCACGTTGAAACTAAACATGTTTTCAAAAGAAGAATATTCTTTTTCTGTGCACTGAATAGAAAACTACGTTTATGGTAGAGTGATTCGAGATAAAAAATCTCTATAATGGTCAATTAGCTAAATATAAAATTGAATCTAATGTACGCGATACGATAATGACGTATGCAACATACGTCACATGCTCCATAAATATCTATCATTTATAAGGCAGATTGTTGCGTACGGTCGCCAGAATTAATTTTAAGCGAGAGATCAAACGCGGATAGGCGTATAATATTTAATGTGTTTACCCTGTAATACATGCGCGAAATTAACCGGTTGGCATGGTTTTCGTCAAAGAGTCCTGCCGTCACAATTACATTTTATACGTGGTAATTCCCTTCTTTGCTAGACCGTTATTTAATTAAAGGTGAAATAACGCGCCGCATTGCTGCTACATGGTTCATTATCGTTGTCCGCCGATTTTCTATTCCAACAAAATGTAGCGCATTCATTTATAAATGCAATCGATAACATGTTTCCCATTCAAAGAAGTATACATTGCAGTACAACTTAATACATATTTATGAGTTCAGTAGTGACACGCGATGTTTATCAGATTGACAGCGCTTCTTTCAGCACATTATTTTCTTCATTTTCAGTGTACAACACGACTGCATGACGATATCGTTATCTCACGAAGAATGACGATAAATTCAAACGTTTCGAGAAATGATCGCAATCTTTTAATAAAATGCATTTTACCATCTCATAGTAAAAAGCCTTTATTTAATTCAGAAAAAAAGTTACAAGAGGAAATTATATCACGCAGGACACGTCAAGTCTTTAAATAATAAAAACTATATTTCGGCATATTTACTGTTGCCAATTTACATTACAATGCATCGACGAACAATGTCAAAAATAGAAAGAGTACAATTCATAAACGGAATTGGTTAGTGAATCCGATGCAACTGTATAAAAGAAAAGGATTTATCTCGGTCTCTTAACGAGACCCCAATTAGCATCGGCTGTTATTACATTATTCAAGATTATCAGATTTCCCTTTTGCTTTGGAAGTGAATGTATTGTAACTTTTTAACTAGCACCACAAAATAGTAACGATAATACAATTTAAATTATTTAGAATCTATAAAGTTATAATTGTTACAATATTCCAAAATGCAAACAAAATGAAGATAAAGTAACTTGTTGGAATTATAACCACAATTTGCGGGAAAAAAACCTATTCGCACTAAACAATTTACCTAAATTCCAGATTAAAATAATTAAGGGATTGCGTGCACGAAGCACATATTTCAGAAGACGACACTATCAGCCATTTGTACCTGACACAGAAATCGTACAGATCATACTTCCTCATTCACTAATTTCAGATCAAGATGTAGAAAACGTGCTCAATCACGCTCTTGACCAAAATCACTATGTTCAGTAATCGTAGAAAGCATACACAATTTTTGCTGTATTCTATTTAAATATTTATTCCAAACGTTTTATGAATGCATTGATATAGTTTAAATAATCTGCAAACTGATGAAATAATTTTTTTTATTGGATATTGATTAACGAATATGTGTGTATATATACACACACACACACACATATATATATGAAAGAATTTTATTTATTAATCAAATTTTGATAAATAATTGTATAGAGAGAGAACAGAAAGAATAGAATAAAATAAAGACTAAGTATATATGCGATAAGTAAACTCTCCAATAAATTCAATTTAATACGATTTAACATTAAACTTAAAACGCGATACAATGTCGCAATTTTTCAAAGAGTTTTAAGTGGTTACGTCGCTGAAATGGAGAAATCGGTTGTGACATTTTATCATTCCCATCCCCGGGCTTCTGTCTCGCCTAATGCTCATTCTCGCCGGAACGGGGATAAATTTGGACGAGGACGAGTATAACACGGTACTTGAAGCTCTATCAGTCTGCAAATTTATGCAATTCCCGGCAGCTTCCCTTTCTTTCATCTTACAACGCGAGGGTTTTGTGTTTCCGCCTACTCCATGTACCTCGTTCTCCGCGATTTACGCGGGGGAGAAATATCGCGAAACTTTCACGTCAATCCCGTTTCCCGCGCTTATCGCCCGCGAGACACGTATTCATTCGGATGGGAATCAGCGATATACTCACATTTTTTTCCAACCACGTAAATTTCGCCAGTGGTTTCTCTCCGCCGAGTTCGTGACGAGACGGCTTGTACACGCAACGGTAAGCTTAGGAAACGTATGGTGCACGAAATAAAAAATACTGAAAATAGTAGGAATGGATCGCGGCTGCTGAGTGCTTCGTAACAAAATGCGAGAGCGGGATATCAGGTGTTTCAATTAGAAAACAAACGGGTGACAATAGACATGAGTGCAAATGGTCTTCTCTAAAATATCGTTCGATAAACTTTGACCCGCAAATACATTGAATATAAGAGCGAACGATTTTTAGATGTAAACAGCATTTCGCTAATTCCTTTCTCAAAAAGAGATGTTAACAGCGCGAATATCGTTAATAACGAATAGTTGAGGCCTCTTTTCTGCGATGCCGATTGGTTTTCTCGAAGCGCGGTGTGCTTCACTTCTCTTTTAGATTCATAGTAAATCAAAATTTGCAATTTAGAAATATACATTTGTATACACCAACTATTGAGGTAAAATCTCTAATCTTAGTAATTAGAATTTAAGTAACAACGAGTTTTGTTCCGATACATTTTCTCGATTGAACAGAAGATACCAATAAGTCCGGAGAATGATACACAAAACGTAGTAACAGTCACGGAACAAAGTAATGTAAAATATTAAGTACAGAATTTTCAATTTCGTAGGCGGGGCAACGAATTCTCAACGTTCGTAGTTGTTTTTCTCTCGGCGCGGTGACGTACGATATTTTTGCGTACCATCGTTTATCTGAAGGTCGCCGCGTTCTCACTCGCTCGCCGAACGTCGAGCCGACAAGCAGTGTCGAGTGTCGCTCCGTGCGTCGTATTATTTTTGCGTTATTTGCGTTATCGGTTTCCAAGACTCGATCGCGATGAATGCAGGGATAAATCGCTATTAATTTGTACATCTTTATCAGTAACAAGTAACGTTCCTCAAGTAATTATTAAGTTTCTACAACTTGTAAGGAGAAACGAATTGCATGTTGAGACGACGGCTCTTTATCAACGTATAGATATTTCGCAAGACTAACTCATCTAAAATATGAAGGTAAACCGTGGTACTTTGTCGCGGTTACATCTCGTTTACGCACCGCGCTTTTAATTATCTATCGATTTCGTGTAATTTGTAAAAAGTGCGACTTCAGCGTTCACGCTGTAATTCGCTCTGTCGTTCTTCGCGATTCGAACGAGCAGGAAGTAGAGAAAGTCGCTTCTTACGTATCGTTACATTATGTAAATTTAATCAAAAATTATCTCAATTAACTGTTACAAATAACAATTATTTATCGCTGAAGATTTCGCTCACATAATTCATTTCACGGATTAGATTGAATGGCATTAAAGATTGTAAAATATCGTTTCGTCGCGGGCTAATAGCTACATACTTCTTTACCGCAGATGCTTGGATTCCGATGAACGCTTTGTGTTTGGTATCGCTAATTTAAAAGTGATTTGTCCATTACTTCTTCCGATTCAAAACTGTAAGTTAGTTTAAATGATTTGTGTGACGGAAAGTCACGCTACAAGTGTTAATAATATTTTGTGCGTTTCGCGGTATTTCACATCGCGTACGGGAGTGCCCGAAATTTCGCGCGATCGATGATTTTCGCGAGTGAGTGTTGTGTAAGTGCAACAAGAAAATCTGAGAGGACGAGGGAGTCTAGGAGGCATCGGGCAACGGCGGAGAAATGGTGAGGTAAGTGTCATACATTTTTATGTTATTTGCTACTTGTGCAAAATAAAGCATCTGTTCTCTGTATTTCATTTATGTATTTAATCAAATAATTCGAACGAGGATTCGAATAAGTGTTAGAGACAAAACCATACGTATACAATTTTGCGAGTTTATATTTAAAAGAAAGACTTTTTCAGTATTGTATAAAATTAATTTAATAAATATCTATTTTAAAAAATATAAAATATAAAGTATATTTAATACAATAATTTCGATTTTACATAATTAGTCTGTACTAATCATATACATATTTGTATTTTTACAGTTTGACATACACAGTTAACGATGTACAACTCTGCTGTTGCGAATCGTATCAGTGAGTGATAAATTACTTTTTATTTTAAATTGACATTGCATGTACAATTACTTCTTTGCATGTATACAAATTCTTAAAACTATACAATGCCCAACCATAAACTGCGCGCGCGAAGCGCGCGTTTTATAATTTCTCGTGACTTGCTCACATAACGAAAAGCAGCTACGAATTATATAAACGTGTTTATTTATTATAAGACATATTCATGTTTGTATCACAAACCATACAATCCGCTAGAGATTTCAAACCGTCCTTTTTCATATTAAAATCGCAATTTTTAAATATTTATAACTTTAATAAAAATAGAGTTAGAGTGTATTTTATTATGTAAAAGCGAAATGAATTGACGTAGATTGTTGTAACTTGTAATTATTCTTCAGAGATATTACTTGCAATCACTCAAAATAACAATTTTGGACCTGAGCCATCTAGGCTAAAGCAAGAGTATCTATTAGAAGTATAGTATTATATCTCTCTTTTGTCATTTCTCCAATACGTGATACGATGGTAAAGCATTATAATTATTCTAATGTTTGCTACGTCTACATTTGTTTAATTGTATACATATTTGTAGAAAATTTATAAGGCTTTTAATTTTAAGAAATTTATACATCTTTTAAACAAATATACTATAATATATAAATATTATATAAAAGTATAATATAAATATATATATAAATTATATAAAAAGTATAATATATAAAAATGTATATCGAAACCCGTTTATCAATCAAATATCAATCAAACATACACGCAGTCGATTAACTTTCAAAATTCTTTTTCTCGAAAACAAGGTCTTTCTCCAAAAAATGTGTTCTATCATTTCGACTTATTTTAAGACACGGACAATCCCTTCCCAGTTGTACTATGCATATATTTCGGCCTATCCTGGATTTAGGGTAAATCCGGGAGAGATGCCGCGTTCGAAGAGACGCCGCGTGTTCGAGATTTAGAGATCTACGTGATTTTTAACAAATGGCAGTGCACGGTCTTTAGTTAGTCGATGTCTGACAGCTGTTATATAGAAACGTGATGAAAGTTGCTGTCTTTTCGTCGAAGTATTACACTTTTTAACTTGAGCAGTCAAATAGTTTTTACAGAATTTGATTAAATGTGTGTAAAATGACTTTTAAATGATGCAAATATCATAATGTTCGTATAGTAGAGGGTAAAACAGTTGTTGTTCTTGATCTTCTTAAGATCAAAATATGTTTTGACCAACTAGGTCTTTCGATACGCCAACAGGGCGTCTCCACTTATTGTAGATTAGGATAATTGCCGCGTATGAATTACGCGTAAACGCCCACAGAAAAAAGAATACTCTCCTTTTGAAAATATGTTTAATTTCAACATGAAAATCTTGATATGAGATTACATTGCGTTAAAGGAAGAAAAACTTACTTGAATGAAGCAATTTTATATAATTTAATCAAGAAAAATGTATGCTTATTATTTAAGAATAATTTTCTGGAATGGAAAGGAAACAATATATTGGATAGAAAATAACATTTTGAAATCAAAGGTTATAACGATTAAAATGACTTTATTGCCAAAATAACTGTATATATTCTTGAAGTGACAATTGTAGTATTTAAATAAGACTGTAATATTATTGGAATTTAAAATTATCAAATGCTTCTAAGAAGATTATAGATTGTTGCGTATATACAAAACAATAAACGCGTTATTTTGACTGTATAAGAGTTTTCTCTAAGGCCCGGTCTACAGTGAGTTGTTAGTCGTTAGTCAGAAGTCGGAACTATATGTCGGTCCTTTTCCTTTCTGGGTGGAAGAAAAAGGACCGACATATAGTTCCGACTTCTGACTAATGACTAACAACTCATTGTAGACCGGGCCTCAAAGTTAATCAGTGCATTATAACTGTGGATCGGTGAATATTCACTGTTTTCAGTGATAATCCACTGATTGACTTTTAGAGAGTTGATCTGACACTTCTTTTTTTCTGTGCAAGACTATGTTCCTTTTCAAGATTAAGGAAATAAACATTTTGAATACTTTTTCTGTAACGTTTCAATCAATTTGAAAAATTTATTCGGAAGTTATAAAAATGCCAAAATGTCCGGCAACTCTATTCGGTTTACTTTAGTAAATATATGTATATATTCATATAACTCAGCAGCAATAATATTAACTGTAGAGTAAAGCATTATAAGAAATTTTAACTTGTACTTTTGTACATACATAAAAAAGTATTATAATGCAGCAATAAATATATTTTATGCACATACAGCTATGTTCTGATAAAAGCTTTAATATTACAATTCAAAGCACAAAAATTCATAAGACTCTGATGTGAAATCACAGACTGGAAGGAATAAAAGAGTAAGAGTCAAGACAGGATGTTAATGTCTAAATAATTTTTTTTTAATTTATTGCGAAAAATATTACGTCAGCCTCAAAGCACTGACTTTTATAAAATAATAATTTCTGAAAAAAATTGTTTATTTCTGTTTTTTCTTGAGGGAATCTTGGAGTCATTAATATACACATCCTTGGCCCGATTTACGCAGAAATGTAGACAGTACCATCAATCACTTTTATTGATACAGCGCAATTAACAGTCATTTATTTGTTTCGTGTATCCGACCGTATACAGTGCGGAAATAAAAAATGTAGCGTGATTCATCATCCGATATATCCCCGCGAATAATTTATCAGGCGTCGAAAAATATGAAGCTACCGCTCACATGAAATAGCTTACTAATCAATTTTAGTCAGCGAGCTCCAGTTGCGCGCGATTGGTTAACGATTCATACCAGATACACATTAAAGCATCCCCGTAATACACATACATGAATAAGTGTCACGTGGACACATATAAATTACAGATTAATCTCAGATTAATCGTACGTCTTTTTATCGTCTTTTACGTCTAATTATTCAATATTGATTTTTCCGTAACAAAACTTGTTGGCCTTATTTAAATTTTTTTACGTTTTTCTTGACACGTAACTCTCTATATTTCTATTGAAATTAAGTCTCTTCGAGATTGAATGAAGAGAAAATAACGACTTATTTTTATTTGTAATTTCGAAAATTGATCCTATTTCCATTTTTGTATTTACAGCTTTCCACTTTAGTTCTTTACTTTGATATTAAGATAAATTTATGTAAATTGCAATTTAAGTGTTTTTTTTACTTTCTCGTGATTTATATTGGTAATGTTGTTTACAGAAGATAATGAAAATATTAAAATATCATTAACGTATTGATCTTTTCATTTTTGCATTTTAATTGTATGTAGAAAATTGGATATTTCATTAGTTCAGTTTAACTTTGCCTGTTGAAAATATAACACGACATTACTTGAAATCGCGGCTGTTCCACCACTTTAGCGACGGTTTGCTACAGCAAAACTTCGTGACGGTAACAAGTTCATGTCATGCCATCATAATGTCATTATTTTATTGAGAAAAACATGTTTAGTAAAGTACATTTTAGCATATTTTAGCACACGATTTACAACGGCGAATAATTCTTTAAGATAACAAAATCTTCATCCAAAAGTTTTATTGTACAACGTTAAGAAAACAAATCTTTTTTTACGTGTTCAATAAGCAATTCAATAATAGAAATGATAGGAACCATTATTTGATAATGATTAGCCAAACATCTTAATCTAATCTCAATGATAGATATGTTTCAAAGGCGTTCTACAAAGTTTTAATAATAATTGAATAAATCTAATATAATATTAATATAAATTTAATTTGTTTCTCGGGGAAATAGCTTGTAAAAGTTCTGAGAAAAATTGTGAGGAGGATTGCGTTTTCAACATGATAGTGATTAAATCTTGCAATGCAATTTCCTGTGCAAAACAATTGCATCATTCGGTACACAATTTTATCGGTAAAATTCCTTTAGATAACAGAAGTCGATAATGAAACGTATAGATTACCTGAGATCTTTTAAGAAAACCTGCAATTGTCTCTTTGGCGCATTTAAAATTGACTTGCTTCTAGTACATGTGCCGCTCTGCTCCCACTCGCGGAGGCTCAATAGTTTTTGGATCATAAACGATTAAAGACGAAGTTCTCGCGGGAATTTAGCCTTAGAGATGCAAACGCAGTAAAACCTTCTTAATTCAACATCAAGTGGATCTGGCAAATTTGCAAATCTATATCTGTAATAACATACAGGACTTGCAACACAAATAAGAATTCCTTTCTGCCGTTTTTGTTAAGATAAAGTCGACCTTTGATTGATCATAAACGAAACGTGGCACGCTAAATGTGAAACGGTTCATGCAGTTTTATCTCGAGCATTATCGGTCGTGCGCGGTACATGATAGCACGCGATTAAGTGCACCGATCGGATATCACATGGGAAATCGCCGATCAACGTGCAATAGAGTGTGCACGAGGACGCGCGGCCAATGTCGTTGCGGTGACTTGCGGAAGTTAATCCTTGACTACTTGGGACGGTACGCGCTAATCAGCAATTTAGACCCGACTGATGTAGATTTCCGACGGCGAATCATCTTCGTACGCTAGCCTACGCTTCTCCGACTTGCAAATAATTTAGCTCTATAAGACCGGAGCTTTCTATTTAGTTCTACCGGAGGAAGTTGGCGCCGCTAGCTCGGCTGATTGAATATCCATCAGAGGCGGAGATGAAACCCCACGGTTACTCGGTTAGAATTACGTCTATTTATGTTTTTTTTTCTTACTCTTCTTTAAGAGAAAAATTTCAAGATGTTACGCTGCACTGAGTGATTCTGTAGTAATATAATATAACACATAAGATAATATCAAATTATATTTAAGTGAACAATTAACCTGATCAAAATTATTGTTACATGTATAGAAGAAAGTCGTGGAAAGTTAATCATTGCGAAAGAAGATTTGTGATTGAATTTGGTGTTGAAAAAACTAGCTATTTCATATTAAAAACCTACATCTCATAATAGAGGACTTTCCTCTACTTCTTGTACGAAAACTGCGATTATTGTAATCGTGGGAAACGTTTTCGTAATCACATCGCATTTATAACTTTCTTTGCGAATATTTAAATTTTCTTTCGCGAATCTATGTATAATAAATGCCGAGGGACATACAGTTCTTAAATTACAATCCTCACTAATTCATTAGTTAAACTGAATTTTGTGATGGCACACGTATTGAATGTCAAAGGTTGTGGAGTTATAAAAAATTTCTCTGCAAAAATTTATAATCCCCCCAGTCACACCAAATTAAATTAAATAAATTCCAAATTAGTCAAAAGACCTATATACGAGAGAAGCCGCATTAATAATGTATAAATGTGCTTTACATACACACGCACACATCTGAATGCATATATAAATAAATCAAATTGTGTGAATATATTATACTTATTCGCACAATTCAATCCAATATCCAATGAAGGATTAACAAAGAGAGAGAGAGAGAAAATCATTTTCTCTGTAGAAGCAGCGAAATGCTTTTCTGAGAGGAACTCGTGAAATGATATCAACGAACGAGGAAATGGTTTCAACTCACTTGAACTCGATAGAATTCGCAGACCAAACACCCTTCATGCGGTTCACATAGATTGCTGGGTGACCGAGAACAATGTCGACACACATATCCACGTATTTCGATCAATCAATCGAGTGTCCATTTCAGTAATTGGCGTGTTGGGCCGTATGCCAAACTCGTCATTTATACGTGAAACTTAATTATTGGAGATTATGGCTGTTTCCACAATATCGTGATCTTCAGATTTTCTACGTAGCACCGAGAAATATTCTTTCTCAGATATTTTTTCCCTCCTGTCGGACAATCGATTTCTCTGGAAGAGCTCTCTTGAGTTTTCACAGAAACTTTTATTCCTTTCTCCTATCCTTTTACATCTAAATGAATGAATACATTAAGATCGACTCTTTTAACATTCGCCAGATTCACGAAGGAACTTGCAGTATTTTTAGGGCCTCCTTTAAATAATAAATAATTGTGATATTTACATAAAAAGAAATATCCAAATTAATATTTTCATAGGCTTTAAATAAATGTTTTCAAAAAGTTGTTTCCATATTCTTCTATTTTTATTTGATTCTGGGATGAAAATTAAAGATTCCCGATTAAATAAAAAATTCAGTTTAATCGACGGCAAATTAAAAATTTAATTCTTATGATAAAAGCACATTATATAACGCATACATTTATATATTCAACCAACGCATGCAACTTATATAAGTATGTACATCGCGAAATTTTCACGTCACCGCTTCGTGACGCGATAAATGGTTCGGGCAAATCGTGTAATGATTATGCAACGCGCAGATCGAATAAACGAACAACGCAATGTCATTTACCTTATGATAAAAGCATTGCGTTAATTCATAGTTGTACTTGCAAATCAGTTTCGCTGCCACTCGCAGATTCGCACGGTACATGTGTTTACGCGTTTTCACATTATGACCGGTATTGGATTTCTATGGATGTTACATGGGCCAGTGGAAATCAAGCAAACACGGTAGTACATATAGCGAAACTAACAATACGTCGACCGCGCGCACTGTTAATCCGACGTTTCTAGTTCTCGCTCATCGTAGACAATGCGAAGCGAGCGCGAATCCGCCAGTTAATCGGCCCGAAATTGTTTTGCGGGCCTGCGTGCGTTTGAACTGACCAACCGCACGATATTTCTACCATTTAGAATGTCGTACTTCAATGTGAGTCGCAACAAAATTAATTATGCGAACAATTACCGTGTGTCTTGGCCACCCTGCGCAAAGCTGAAACGTTTTATAATTCGCAAACGTTTACAGGTAACCGCGTTTACGCGTAATTTCTGAAACAATCCTGCTAATTGGCGAGCTCGCTTCTCATCTGTTTGCGAAAAAGATAAAAATTATATTTATGCTTGATTTTAACAATATGGAGAACATTCTGCTGTTTTGCGTAATACTTGAATAATTAATTGTCAACTCCGCGAAGCGATTTTTCATGAATATTTCTTCAACACATGAATTGTGTTATTCTTACGCCGGTATTTACAGTTGCGTTTCTGTTGGAGAATTCATCTGTGTTGAAATATTATACCGTTCTTTTTATGCCAAAATCACAAATCGTCATAAAATAGTACAATAGTCCAATAGTTGAGTCTCAAGTAAAATACTTTCTCTGCTTAAATTGAATTTTTTTCAACTACTTAACTTATTTTACTAGTAAAAATTTGCAGATTCATGGTTTTAGCGTGAGAGAAACGATATGATATAATAGATAAAGCCAATATTCATATTTGTTACATCATATTTACAATCGCGATTTAATTGAAAAAGGATAAAGCTTATCACAAAACATGATTTAAATGTTGTTTGTTGAAATTTTTAATCTTGTAACATTTTTGCCGAGATATTGAAAAGATAACAATTAATAACTGAATTTGATTAGAAGTCCAAAAGGGTCTTAAAATTTTTCAAATAAAATAAAAATGATATTTATTCTTCACATAATAAATTTGATAACTTTTTAAAGTAAAACAATTAACCGAGTTTAAATGAAGAAATTTAATAATTCGCATGTAATAGTTAAATGATTTGTATTAATATCATATAAATAAAGACAGATCGTAATAAATTCCTTCGATAATTCAAATAGCAGTGTTTTCATTCTAAAATGTTCACTCAATCAAACAGAATTAATTGTAATCTTAAGCGACACAAATCAGCGTCTACAAAAAGAAGTGTGAACTAAATAAATAGAGCTGCTCAATTACCAAATTTCAAAAAAATACATTTGGCATGATCTAATTTTATGAAGCAGTAAATACTTTAAGACAATAACAGTTTTGTGATCGCGCGCGCGTGGTCTTGGTATTAGTTGTGGGTACATAAGGTCGTTGAACTATCTACCCTTGTTTCGGTACTCAAGCGAGCAAGTAGCGGCCGCTCGGTCATTTTATTTTTTCTAAAAAAAACCGTTTTTAAATATAAAAATGACATTTCGTAGTTATTATAATAAACAATTAATTATTATCTTACATTATCTCTTGCATTAAACATTCATAGATATATTGAAGCAATTGGTTAACTTCTTAAGGCAGATGTCTTGTGTGATTTGTTCTTCTGGAGGAATGATAAGGCAAGAGAGAACTGTTTTCTTAGGCTTGAATTTGAATATCTTGTGTCTTGAATATCTTAAATTTTCGTTTCAAACATAAATAATTTGAGTATAATTTTAAAATTGATGGGAAATAACGTACGAATTGCGAGATCAAGTTATTTAAATAACATGTGATCAATACGAGAAGATTATATTGATTATATAATTAAAATTTAATTTAAAATGCAAGGAATAAAATGCTCGATGTGTAGTTATTTCGGAAAACTTTTAATATATTGAAGATTGAACTCATTTGTACACAGTTGTGATGGTTTTGAAATGCGATTATTTCCTACAAACGATTAATTACTATTAACTGGCGCAATTAATTAACTCCTGCGTTTAACATTTGTAAATGTATTGGCTATTTAACGAAGCTAGTATTTCGCACAATTAGTTCATTTCACACAGAATTCGACGAACGATGAAAAACGAACATGATAAATTACTGTTTTATTTATGCGAACGAAACGATATCTTTGATATGATATTTAAATTCTAATGTATTTCTAATTGTCTAGCTATTTATAATCTAAACATAATTTGCTTATCATAATTATTATTGTATATTATTTACAATTTGTTGAGTAAAGTCCTTTATTATGAGATAGGATTCTTATGTGAGACAGTAGGTTTTCTACGTCCAAATTCAATCGCAAATATAGTGGAAAATTTTCACGATTAGGCTATTCCACAATAGAGATTTTAATGAATCTCAGATTTCACGCTAAGGAATAATCGGTTTCCTTTTTACAGTCAGCTGAGTACACTCTCGATCTGCAATCAAAATGTGACTATAAAAAATCCATACGTTTAATAAATCCCTGGCAAATGGAAAGGATAAACTTTTCATCGACAGCACTATTCGCGACGTTGTCACTCGTGGCACGTTCAGGAACACGCATTTAATTGTCTAGAAATTTTTTTTATACAAATGGTTTATGTTTCAAGATATAAAACTGTTATGGGTATCTTATTTAATACGTTTCTTAGTATGAGAGACTTATTTAATGACTTTCAAGTAGTTTCGATCGTTATACCGGTTTGAAGACTATTGCTAGAAAAGTCAAGACAAATCCTCTTAAATAAGAAGAAAAAGTGTGCCTTATTAGGAAAGCAAACACGCGTGACAAAAATTTATGGTTCTTGGGGACTCAATAACCGACATGGTATACCAGGAATATCGTGGTGTGCCGTAATACTCTGTCGCTTTGAAGTCAAAGGATACGGTGCTGGTGATACTGATTACATGAATTCTCTTCCCCGAACTAACCATAAATCAGTATCGGCGATGTTTCTAGCAAAACGCGTACATGATGGGTCGCATCTTATGATATGCACGCGCGCAAGCTATTATCAACTATACCAATGAGTACCCCCCTAGGGCGAGAGAGTTCAAAGTCAAAACTATCGATTTACAATTTACGCGACGATACGAAAACTCGCAAGGAGGTGGTAGTTTCGTATTCCTCCGAACCCAGTTGAGCAGAAGTGACTTCTCGGGATTGCTTAGAGGCTGATGACGTGCACGCTCGCGTAAAATGATGTGTAATGTGCTGCGAAAATTACGCAACTCTTCTGGGCGCTCAAGAGGCGCTAATAGGTATCTGTGTCAACGACATATTTTAAATTCTAGATATCTAAAAAAAAGGAACGTTCGTGTCGTATCTGTAGGGAAAAGAACTTTTTGTAATTAGGCAACTATCACGCTGTACATGTTTTGCGAACGTGCTGCGAACGATAACGACGTGAATCGCATGTAGTTCATTCGTCACTATACAGCGCTGTCGGCGAATAACTTTTCGTTTGTCAGACGTTTGTTAATTGTTCGATGATGTGGGTCTTTTTATAACGCATATTCAGTGTAATGAAAAGCAAATGCGAAGAATTTAGCCTGAGATATTCTTAGTGCGTGTCGCTGTAATTTTTCCTATCCTAATTAGCAATCTGAAAATACTTCACTATCTTCTCTTTACAATTCTTACATTCTGCAATTCGAAGCAGTAAGTTTCTTCGATTTAATTTTCCAGCTACTTATTATTGTACTGTTTATTATCAAAGTCTGAAGAAAAGGCACAAATCTTTATTACAAGATTGCAGCTTGAATTTTTCATGGCGTTTTGAATGTTGACATTTGCAATGAAATTTCCATATTTTAATCCGCGCAGAGATTATCTTAAAGTTGTCATTTACTGACCTGTCTGCTTTAACGTAGAATCAGATAATAATTTATATACAATAATACATAAACAGATATTCAACATCATTATTAAATTATTATCAATTTAATTATACAGAGTGTTACGGATAAGGTGTCCATCCGCTTGTATACAGGTAAAGCGGGTTAAACTGAAAAGAAAAGTTATACGCCATTTTGTACAATTCCCAATAGTTATCGAGTAATTAACTAAAACGTTTGAGCGGTAAGCGAGGAAAGCGATAGATCGGACTCGGCAGATATTAAGGGGATGCTAGAGTGATTCTGCACTTTTGGCACCTTTTGCTCCTAGAACTGTCAATTCATGAAAACATTTGTGTAATATACAAATTATGTGGCTTTTATATACAGACCGACAGTGTCCCACTATTCAGATTAAGTGAAAGAACAGCATGGTATCATTAAAATTAAGTTTAGAAGCCTAACAAAAAATCATAGCTTTTTGTTAGACTTCTAAACTTAATTTCAATGATACCACGCTATTCTCTAATGTAGTCCGAATAGTGGAACACTGTCGGTTCGTATGCAAAAGCCACATAATTTGTATATTACACAAATGTTTTCACGAATTGACAATTCTAAAAGGTGGCAAAAGTGCAGAATCACTCCAGCATCCCTTTAAATGGCTTATTTCTTTAGTCTCGTAGCGGTGAGGGACGACCCGTGAGCATTATCTGAAGCTCGTCGCTCGCTGCGCGACACCTTTTTTCCGGTGCGTCGCTCCGCCTCCCGCTATCGGATGCCTATCGTTGCTACGAGACTAAACAAATAAGGCATTTAACGTGCTTGCCGAGTCCAGCCTACTACTTCTCGTGCGCTCATTCGTCCAGAGGTTTTTATCTATCACTCGAAAACTATTGGGAATTTTACAAAATGGTACATAACTTTCCTTTTCAGTTTAACTCGCTCTATCTGTATACGAGCGGATAGACACCTTATCCGTAACACCCTGTATAGAGGAAAGTCCCTTATTATGAGACAGGTTGCTATGAGACAGCGGGGTGTCTACAAAATTAATAGGCATCGTCCGCTGGCTCCACCGTAAATTTACTGCCCTTGTATCTGTTTAGTGGAAAATTCATTATTATATTGTGTAACTGCCGTGAAAATCTTATATTAGAAGTCTATCTCAAAGGGACTTTCCTCTACTATTTCGATTCTCGGACTGTGTTTCAAGATCAAAAGTTATTGGCCCGCAGTTTGTTTAGTCGAATGTATATTATTAGGCACGAGAAAGATCCAGTCCGGCCGCTTAAGGCGTTTCTACCGTTTGTGGTCATTTACAAAACAATACGTTTCTTTAAAAATACCATAGCGATTACGAAGCTGCGCTTCTCTCGACGTACGCGCGAGGTACAAAATGAATAAGATAAATGTGTGCGAGGTGTCTCGTACGCACAAAACAAGCGTCATTTTTTACGAGACTGTTCGTAACGTATTTTCTTTCCAGAACACGTCCCGTACTTGTTATTCCCGGGACCATTCGTGACGCGCTTTTCCCGTATTGGGTTAAACACGATTCACGAAGGGTGGCGTGTGCCAGCGCCTCTCGTGCTCGTTATCGTCCAGTTTGCGAAATGCGCCCCGCCGCGCCGCACGGCCGGGGTGTATTGAGGTAATCGTAATTATTTTCTTCGATTTTTTTTTCTCACGGCAAGTGTGCGCGCGCGAAACGAATTCGGTTGCGATGCGCCCGATGGTACCGCCGACGTCGCTTGTAATTGCGTTTCGACGTCGGTCAAATTGGCTCGCTCGCTCCTCTCGTCGGATACCTCGTCTTCTCTCGTTCGAACGGGAGCCGCGGTAACCGTGGCCGAGACACGGAAACTTTTACACATTGATTTTCGTGCCCCCTTACGTTCCATGTCCGGTGTGCCGGTAGTTCCAAGCCGGATTCGATTGAAATGAACATTGAATATCCGTAGAAATATATGTAGATGAATCGCTAGATATATATATATTCAAACCTTAGTATTCAGAGTAAGCGATAGTTTGAATTATTTTCATTTCTTTTTTCTCCTTCCTTCTCTCTTTTCTCTTCATTTATTTTGCTTCTATTGATAATCAAATATTCGGCGCCTACTATACGTACACGTCGTGAAAGGATTTATTTAAATGTGGAACAGAAAGTAGTGCTGTAATTGCTCGCTGGGGATGAAAAAAATATAGCTTCGCATATTCAATAATTGATATATAATACAATATATTGATATTCAATTAATCCTTTCTAATGCACTCATTTTTGCAGGCTAAATGATTAAGTTTCTGCAAAAAAGATTGTGTGCTCTGTAAAAGTTTAGGTGGCGTCATTTTTAATAAAAATAAAAGTCACATTGTTTAAAGATGATAAAGATTTTTATGAACATTAGTTCCGTGTCATGTCTTAAAATAGCTCTTCAAAAGTCAGTCAGTGGATTTTCACTGAAAACAGTCCTCAGATCGCAGAAAACCTAAGAGGACATTTAATTATAGATTTAGTTAGATCTCAATAGATAACTTTGAACATTCAAGGAAAGTGTCGAATCTCTGAGGATCTGATGATTTTTAGGATTGGATCGCATGAGTTATAATTAGATGTTACATTATTGAGACATACATAATAAGATTTATTTTCATTTTTTCCCGGGCAGTCACTGATTTATAGTCATAAGTATAGAGAAAAGTCCCCTGTTATGAGATTGGTTTCTAATACGAGATAGGTTTTCAACATCCAAATTCAATCACAAATCTTTTGTCGTAATTATTACACAATCTACACCCACAGAAAAACATTTCGGATCCAATACTATTACACTTGAATGTATCATAAAATAGGATCGATATAGCGCCAATCATATTTATTATAGAGAAAGAAATATTTTAAGGGAAATTTCATTCTAAACGCAAGAATATATAAACTTACATTTATACAAGTTACTCTTGTCTCAATATAGAGAGTCAATCTTGTTTAATTCGATAGAGGAGAATAGAAATTATTGATTTTATTTGGATATTGACTTATTGTTATACTAAGAATGAGGTTGCGAGAAATATAAATACGTCAAGAATGTTTTTGTTTCGGTAACAGAAATCCTATCTGTGGGTGTAACAATGCATTTTCTACTAAACAAATTTTACCCCAAGGGCAATAAATTCATGATGGAACCAACAGATAATATATTAACTCCGCTATCTCATAATAGAAGACTTTCCTCTATCACTGCGATTTTCAGTAATAGTATACTTATGACTTGAAATAATGGTGCCTATCCACTGTTTTCAGTGATAACCCACTGATTGACTTTTAGAGAGAATGTAGGTTTGAATCACACATCTGTGCTCCGCGACGCAGAGTACCTGTTACATATTAAGCCCATCACTTAGCAACAAGAAGTTAAATATACTTAATAAGAGGAGGTTCTATTACTGACATCATTGTTATTTAATTCGCCGCTCTCCGTGGCCTGGACGTTACCATGAAGAATTTATTCATCACCTTCGGCTCGTGTAGGAAGTACGCCACGTTAAACGTGAAACTCGCGAAATTAGCAGTTCACGGTTGCTCGTCATGCTCACATATTTCCGCGCAAAGACACTCGCCCCTGTATTTCTCACGGTACTGCGAGCACTTTGTACCGCAATGTGTCGATGAATATTTAAACCGCTAGTTATCCATCACATACAATATTAACAGCCCTGTCAGTGCGAAGTCTGATTAAACTGAGGCGCAAATAACGTTTTAATGTTTCACGCATACAACGCGTTAACAACAACAACAGAGCCGCGTCTGTAAATACATCTGTAAGAAATATTCACTCGGAATCAAACCCGCGCCTGCGAATCTCCGACGTAATGTTTATTGCCGGGATAGTTGACATGATATGGCGTGCGGAATTAAATGCGGTATTTAAATGAATTCGGACCGTCGGTTTTCATAGCGCATGATTCGCGCTCAGATGCTTGGAAGACGGGGATGAGAATGCCGCGTGTATAATTCGCGCAATAAATGCAATGGTATTTACTAATGAACACGCGAGGTGCTCGAAACGTATCGCCCCATATTTTAGCTACTGACTCTACGATACGATCATTTTTTAGGCCCGGTTTTTCATCTTCTGGTTAATTGTTAACCAGAGGTTCGTCGATTCTCTGTCTCTTCTTAGGTAATAACATAAAAAAACGAAGAGTCGACTAACTTCTGGTTAACAGTTAACCAGAAAGTGAAAAAAGCCGGGCCTTAATAAGATTTTTAAAACTTAGCCGCTTAGATAAGGGTTTTCGACACATTTAACAATTTTTAATTAGATCTGATTGATCACTGCACGTAAAATGAAATTTCTGTTTTGAAATGGAGCTTAACCAAAATTCTCTTACAAGTATGTCTTACAGGTACATGCGCACGTATTTTATTTATATGATTTTGCATTATTATAAAACGCTTGGATGTTCTTCATGAATAATCACTATGAAATGGTTTTGCCAAGATACAATTTTATTCTACTTTAGCGCGCATATCTAGATCTAGATCTTGATATTTTATGCCGATATGCACGTTTTATTTTTCAAATGCCTACATGCACTGTATATGAAATATTGCGTCGTTATCAGAAATTATACGTGCATCATATGGCACATATAAAAACTTTCAACATCCTATATCACGTCCAAATATTCGACACACAGAATCGTCAATGGGACAAGCCGAAACAGATTTTATCAAATCACTTTTATGTACGCGAACGTATGCGAATATTTCCAGAGATATGAACTTTTTGTTCTTAATAAATTCCGCAATTCATGTACACATCATATCAAATATTGAATACCGTAACGATTCTTGCAGTGGAGCTGCATAGCAGCTTTACTGTCAAACGCAATCAAGTGATTTTGACACGGAATTTTTACCAGAAAAATGGAACAGGGTTTAAAGTAAATTAAAGACAGATTAAGTTATCATCTTAGTTTAAGGGGGAAAAAAATTATAAATTTGCGCATTAATCTCTCGTAGCTTCAAGACCCACGACCTCGGAAAAGATTTAAGTGTTACATTACGTGTCTCCGGCAATACCAAGCAAATTTCAGCTGACACAGTTTTCGGTAACACTGAAAACGGTGCTAAAAATACTACAAGCGCAAATACTGAACTTTCTTATCGTGTATACGCGATAAATTATTCCAATTTGTCAAAAGAAAAAAGAACAAATAATATTAACGCGTTAAATTAAATTAACTCGAAAGTTCTCTGTTTTACATGGAATGCGAATACCAAGACAAAACTTACGTTTGGAAAATAAAACAATGCAGAATAATATTTCAATATATTTTTATGCAATATTTTCGCTTTGGTTTTGGCTTGTCGAATGCAACATTGTTGATAGATCATAATTTCATTGTGTTATCGGGGCAGCTCTTCTCGCGCCATGAGTACTCATCGCGCGAAATGGCCATGACAAGAAAATACGTAGGTGTAGGTTTATGCATCCACAAAGTGTAAGAGCTAATCGATATTTATCGATCGCCCTAGCAAAGGCGAGCAAAGGACACGCTAACAAGAATCCTTCGACAATCACAATCACTCTCCAATAATCTCGCGGATAAATAATTTTTATTGACACTCGCTGATTAAATAAGTTGAGAGATACAATGTGGTAGAAAGGAAAAGGAATCTAAACGCAACACTAATTGTGCATATACGCTTATTACTGGCGAACACATAAACTTGATAAACTCGTTAAGTTTATCAAGTATTGAGCTTGTTAAATTAATGTATTAATAATTTGCCAAAATAGGAGTGTTATTAGCAACTTTGATTGCTAGTGTCTTACGATTAGATAGCAATCTACTGCTTACTACTTAAAGACTTATGCAATAACTCCAAGGTATAAACAAAATGTATTATTTCAGTCAATCAGCGCCGACTATATAAGGTTAATAAGGCTAGACAGGTACAAATTGCGTTACACCCCATTCTTGGAATGACTTGCGTAAGCGCTGATGGACGATATACGACAATCGAATGGCACAATACATTGTGGCGATTACCATCGCGTTTCGCCAGTTCTAGCGATCAGCCGATCGTAGGTCATGGCCATCCATCGTATTGTACAAAAAAAGGGCAGCGGAAAAGTAAAAAAAAACCAGATCCGATAATGCGCCTCTTCACAGGACAATCGCGACAGCCATATTTTGTTAAAGGTTCTCTTTTTTTCCGCTCGAAACCCGCTCTGCCTGTCAGTCACGACCTCGATGCCGCCTGACCGAGCAGAATAAAGCGATCTAGAGTTCGTTTACATCGGCAGTAGCTGCGATCGCGTGAGACTGTAACTCTTGCGGATGGTTTTAAAACCTGTCCCGTCGCACCTTCGTCGTACGCCTAGCATGAGATACGACCACGCGACTCTCATCTCTCGATACTGGATGCGATTTGACTCGATTGAACAGGAATAATAAATATTTCGTTGATTTTACACGGATTTTTAAGTGCGATGAAGATTCAGATAATAGAAAGAATTTTAATCACATAAAAAATTAAAAAATTTGTACATAGGTTGTCCCATATCTTTAAGATTTCTTTACTATGGAGAAGGGGGGGGAGTATTATCTTGAATGCTAAATATAGTGTTTAAAATAATTAGAAATTGTTCGTCGATTTAAATACGTGAATTTACTGACGACAGTGATTCCGTCTAAACGAAACGGTGTTGTATGTCCGAAAAGAAATCGGCGCGCACGAAAAAACAGTATTTGAAATAGAAGATAAAAATTATTGGGCTACCTACATCTTGCTCGCGTTTCCTATTTGATTTGTTTTTTTTTTACAAAAATGTTATCTTAAATATTTTCAAAACCAAGTTTTATTGCAAATAACTCTGTTCAATAATCTTCTTCTATCTCTTCGGAAGCTTCATAATGCCTTCTTTCTCCCTTCGGGGCGTTTATTTCACTAACGAGTTTCTTCGTGACGAAAAGAATTTTTTAGTGGAACGAACAGGTAGTAATCCGACGGAGAGTAGAAAACGTCTCCTGGAAACGTCCAGAACGAACATCTAACAAAGAAACGAGATGTTATTTTCCATCATGACAACCAACCAAGCTACACGTATCCTCGGTCGTTATGAATAAACTCCTTGCGTTTGATTGGGACGCTCTCACTCTCCGTATTCTCCGGACCTTAATCCGTCCAATCACTACCAGTTCCTTTCACTAAGAAATTCCCCTTCGGCAAGATAAATTCGTCAAAAAATGAGAGATCGAAAAAAATTCACCCATTAATATTTTGCTGGCACGTCGAAAACTGAAAGGAAGGCACTATGAGACTTCCGAAGAAGATTATTGAACAGAGTGGGTCATGTAGAGAAAAGTTTTTCTATTATGAGATGTGCTCCCAATATGAGACAGTGGATTTTCAACAACCAATTTCACAAATCTGTTTCCGCAGCGATTACGAGCACGATCTAATAATGAATTGTCCGCTAAACAGATTTTACTCCGAGGGCAATAATTTCACGGTAGAACCAACAGTTGATGCCTGTTAACTCATTGTCAGTACGAACCCCCGCTATCTCGTATTAGGAACTTATCTCGTAATAGGGGACTCTCCTGTGCATATAGAGGGGAGTCCTCTATTATGGGATAGCAGGTTTTCAACATGCAAATTCAATTACAAATCTTTCTTCGCAGTGATTACACAATCTAACAATGAATTTTCCACTAAACAGATTTCGCTCCAAGGGCAATAATTTCACAGTAGAACCGACAGACGATGCCTGATTACTCTGTAGAAACCCCGCTATCTCATATTAGGAGTTTATCTCATAATAGGGGACTCTCCTCTACATATATTACAATAAAACTTCGTCGTTTTAGAAATTTTGAATGGAAAAATTTAAAAAAAAAGCAAAAGAAACTCATGAGACAACCTTGTGTGTGTGTGTGTGCGTGTGTAATCTGTTAGATTGCGTTTAGATTTTTTAATTTTTCAGGTATTTTAATAGAAAATACTTGAAAATACCCTGCAGACGCGAAATGTTTGAAATATCTGAAATATTTTTACGAGCGCGCAATGTACATTTCTCATATTGCATGTTTCGCTGTAAGGTGAACCCGATTACAGCGTCGCTGTCACATTATATCGGTAGCCTATTTATATTTTACGACATGACGTGCAGTACGAACAAAATATGAAGCGCAACAACGCGACGAACTGCAAAATGTGCGGCGAACTGGAAACTCAACTGCGAATAACATCGCAACATTTGAACGTAAGACTCTACTTTGAACATTAAACTGTATTATACATATTCTCAACGGACATCTCTTGTGCACTTCAAATAATTGTTGAAAATGTAGTTTACATCTTGATTTACTTTGCAGTATAATATACTTGGTCAAAAAATGAGACAAAAATAATTGGTTGTTAATCATTAATTAATTCCGGCCGAATAATAATTTCATATTTATCTTTACGATTACAGATATACAAATTTGTAAAAAGAAATGCTCGCAACAATGCAATCTCGTCGACTTGTTATTACGAAATCAAGATCGACGCAAAGAAATAGACGTTGGAATAGAAAGATTTGCTTTTATCTTACAGCCCTGAATGAGAAAACGCTTAACTTTAACATCTATCTGGAACTAACGTATGCTAGATTTCAGGATAAGCTCACGTTTCTAACTACATATCGAAAAGAATTGCGGAAGGCGAGTGCATTTTCTATCTAAATAATTTCCTTCTTTAATTTCCTCTTTTCCACATAATCGCATCCCCATTTCGTCTCTGGCGACAAAGTGTCGCGTTGAAACCGAAAATCTCGCGCAATTGACACGATCGCACATCCCGGCGGAACGCACG
Source organism: Vollenhovia emeryi (assembly GCF_000949405.1). NCBI lineage: Eukaryota > Metazoa > Arthropoda > Insecta > Hymenoptera > Formicidae > Vollenhovia > Vollenhovia emeryi. The sequence continues at coordinate 685,321 of NW_011967143.1, forward strand.
GCAACAAGTAAGCAAGTGGCAGCCTCACCTCGCGCGCCCTCCGTCCGGAGGACAGAGCCGAAGTAGGCCACCGGAACTCCAGAACTTCAACCCTCAGTGCTCCACGCGGACGCACGAACGCGAGTTCTTACTTCCATCCTCCGTGCACGCGTCGATGCCAGGTTTCCCGATCGGCACGCGACGACTGTCACCTCACGGCGTGACGACCGACGGTCGTGGATCGCTTCGCGGCGTTGGTACATCGATGATACGGTCAAAGTCAATCGGCACTCCGAGTCTCATCAGGAATCCCGTAAACGTCAACACCACCCACGAGCGGTCCCTCGAACGGCCCCGCGTGTATATCCGGATTGCTCCCGATCGCGTGAGATCACTGTGTCCACGCCAATTCGACTCGATCGTTCTGGACTGTAGTCCACGTAATCGAACAATAGCGCGCGACTGTCCTCGGCGATAAGGTCGCGGCCAGCTTGCTGGATATCCGATGGTACGGAACCTTGAGGGGGTGGCTTCCTTGTCGAGGACGTTAAATCACCGGACACTCGATGGGCACAGTCCACCGAGGCATCTCCGCGCGCGACGTCCCTCCGGCCATCGCGTCGTTCTCCACCTCTGCGCTGGACCACTTCCGGCCGTTTTCACTTGGTCCCCTCGACACTCTTGCGCGGCATTACGTGTTCGCGCGGGACACGCGTGGACGAGCGGAATCTAATAGGAAGGAGCGGCAGGTAACGTGTGTGGCTTCCACTGGTCGTCGAGACGACATGGATCTCGCGCGTAGCATCGATCCGTGATCGATGTATTCGTGCTGCGAGCCGGCCAGGCTACCTCTCCCTCTCGGGCACGGTCTTTCGAGGCGAATCGCGCCGACGAACACGCGGCGAGGATTCAAGTGAGCGCCGGTGAGCGTCGCGACGCCGTACACCGTCGTCAACCCCCGTCCTGGCACACGCTTGCGCAGGAGCGTCCTGTACTTTTCACCGTGCAGGGGGATGAATCGTTTCTCACGGAGAGTCGTTATCAATTCACCTACTTTCTCTCATAATCATCGGCGACTCTCGGCGCCGCTAAAGTATTTCGATTAACGGCGAGCTGCTCGATCGCGACCAAGTCGCGCGATCTGCGCGGGCGGCATTTCAAGCCCATTATAATCTTAACGAATCCAATATTCGCAATGTCGCGGAGTACGGAAATGTGTATGGTATACGCCTCGCGGCAATCGTCGAAACGGGCAACATTAAAATCTTACGTAGTTAGCGTTTCTCCCAGTAAATCTATTTAGTTCGGCACATAATTTTTACACGATACTGTTAATATTATTCTCTGGCGAGGTTTTTCCGAGATTACATTTATTATCGTCCATATTATGCAAACGTTCGATTATCCGTATAACGTTTCATTCCATATCAGAACGTTGTGTTATTGCAAATTCGTTTCGTATTACAACGGAAAATCAAACTGCTGTTCTATTTTTTGCTACAATATAATACATAATAAATCAACGGAGAGGATTGGAAGATAGCCAATAGCACATACATAATTAAAAAATTTGTATTCGTAAAGCAACTTGAGATTTAACCAAGATTCGGCCAAATGTGTGCAAAACGAAAATATATATTGATTATATTAATTATTTATTACAAAATATTTCCGTCTCGCACGCGCGAGAATATACTGCAGTACATTACCTTATAAATCTACGTCTTAAAATATCTCTTCTGTCTCATTTGGACTGTTCTGTACTTTGAGCACGTGACTTGAGGGACGTGCTTCCCCGCGTCTCCAGA